>NW_028262380.1:63640111-63792500 GCF_047370975.1 Nipponia nippon
AAACAGGATCATCTTGTGCACAATGTGAACAATCAGGATAACAATTAATGAAGACTAAAAGGATATTCACTAGTTTCATCTCCTTATTCACCTGTCCATGGGGATCTAAACACACAGCTAAGAAGCCTTTTCCTTTTCAGTGATGCCAGAGAACTTACAAAACCTGCCTAAGAAGATCTTAAGCTGCAAGTATTAATTTTAACATCTCAATGAAGTTCAAGAACAATTTCCTACTGATTTCAGTGAACATAGTATCTTCATACCAGAAAAAAATCTCTGTACCAGTAAGGGCTATTCACAGCTAGAGCCTGCAAATCTGCAATCTTATACACACGTATATATAGACACATATATGTATATACATATATGCATCCTGCTCCCATAAGGATCCCAAAGGGGAATCACCTCAGTGGAACACAGTAGGCTCACTGCTGTCATCACAGAAGCCAAACTGCCTCTCAAACATCAATACAGGTGATTAGTGAAGACATACCACACACACTTACTGGTTAAACTTCGATGCACAAAGTAAAGCAGGACATGTATGCTGGAATGCAAAAGGAGGTAGGAATAGAAAATACCAAATTGCTGCAGTTCCATTATTGTTACAGAGTCCTTGTGGCTAAGTAGACACCACAGAGCAAAGGAACCTCGCCAAAGATCTGAGTAGAAAGGGTCTTAATCTTTTTTGTGCATTCTCAACAGCGAAGCCTTCCTATGAGGCAGAGCTCAATGCCAGCCTGGTTCCTAACTGTGCCATGGCAGACGCTGGAGCAGCCTGGTACTCCAGAACCTCCCCAAGCCTGTGCAGTCACATGAACAGCTCGCACCAAAGAATGGAGCCATGGATGGCCTGCCTGGATGAGCTGGTGCAAGGACTGCACAATAACATCACTGGTCACTTTGCAGCACATGCATTCCCAGTCTGCCAGAGAAATCCTGAGAAGCTGGTACTTCCTTCCAAAATGCTTCCTAAGCTCTCCCTCTCCTCTGTTTTCAGGGGCCCCCTGTACACATGGAAGATTTTGGTATGATGCAGAAACACAGTGTGGTTGAGGTTGGAAGGGACCTCAGGAAGTCATCTTGTCCAACCCCCTGCCCAAGAAGGGCTACCTTGAGCCAGTTGCCCAGGACTGTGTCCAGACAGCTTTTGAATACCAGACCTGTCCTAGCTGCATTTACAGCCCCCTCCAGTCCTTTGGCCTGTTGCAAGAGTGAAGTCACCTCTCATAATGATATGAGAGGTATCATTATGAGAGGTATCATTATGAGACATAATGATAATGTGCCATTTGTGACTCCATCAAAATGCAATAGAAGCAAGCCACACCTTTGGTGTGTTTGTACATGACTGTCACAGCTGGGCTTAAATTTCTATTTTCAGTGCTACAGAAAGGCATCAAATCAGAGCATAGAGGGATAAGGTTGTGTCCTGGTTTCAGCTGGGATAGCATTAATTTTCTTCCTAGTAGCTGGTATAGTGCTGTGTTTTGGATTTAGGATGAGAATAATGTTGATAATACACTGATGCTTTAGTTGTTGCTAAGTAGTGCTTACACTAGTCAAAGACTTTTCAGCTTCCCATGCTCTGCCCGGTGCACAAGAAGCTGGGAGGGGGCACAGCCAGGGGGGCTGACCCAGACTGGCCAAAGGGCTATGCCATACCATATGACATCATGCTCAGTATATAAGCTGGGGGAGTTGGCCAGGGGGCAGCGATAGCTGCTTGGGGATGGACTGGGCATTGGTTGGCAGGTGGTGAGCAATTGTATCATTATCGCTTGCTTTGTATATTATTATCGTATTTATTATTATTATTATTATTATTATTATTATTATTATTATTATTATTATTATTATTACTACTACTACTACTACTACTACTACTACTACTACTACTACTACTATTCTATTTTATTTTACTTCAATTATTAAACTGTTCTTATCTCAACCCACGAGTTTTCTCCCTTTTACCCTTCCAATTCTCTCCCATATCCCACTGGGGCAGCAGAGTGAGCGGGCAGCTGTGTGGTGCTTAGTTGCTGGCTGGGGTTAAACCATGACAGGCTGAAACATGAATTTCAATTCCAAAAAGAATTTTAAGCTGTCTCAGGGAAACAATGTTGACAAATAATGAATATTAAAGAACTCAACTACTATAACAAGAAACAAAAGGTTTCCCTCTGTGTATTTTCAAAACATGCAAGGCTGAATTAAATTATAATTATTGCCTGATGGCAGAAGATAAACTTCTGCAGCACGTACCAGGAACTTTCTAAAAAGAGCTTAACATTGTATAACACTCCGGCCACAGACCTATGAACTTCTTTTGCAGCAGATTTTTGCTTGAGCATTGAATATTTTATTTAAAGTAAGCATGGTCCCCATTTTTCTTAGGTAAATCTTAAAAACCTATTAATTTTAATCAACTCTTCTAGAGTCCGCAGGAAGTGGAAGCCCAAAATGACAGCTCAGAATTATGAATCACTCTATCTTGCAGGACTGTTATTACTAAAAACCCAAGAGATTTAATACCCAAGGTGGACAATTTTTAGAAACATCCAATTATTAAGTTCATGTTTTGTCTCAGCATTACAGCCTGACAATTTTTGTACAGAACTGAAGTCTAAGATGGCCCTTTCCTCTATGATTCCTTGTGATTGTCATCACAATCATTTTTAGACAAAAAAACTGTATGAAGTCCCAAAATATATTACATATTGAGAAAATATATATTAGCTTCAGGGCTACATGCCAGGATACAGATTACAGTTCCTGGCTTCACTGATAACAAGGACCAAAATGAAGTATTGTCTGTAATGAAGTTACAACTCCTAATATCACTATTCATCATCAGTAGCAGAAATTAGCCTTATTAGTGTTATTAAAGCTGAGGATCAAAAGTCCCTTTCAAAGAAGCAGCAGTAATTATAGTAAAAAATAAGGTAAGGTAAAAAGCAGCTTTCTGGAAGTAAAAATTGGTAACATGTCCCTCCTTCTTGCTCCCCAGCACATAAATGCAAAGAATGGAGAAAAAAAAAAAGGAACTTACAGCTGTGACAGGACCAGTTACCAAGAGCTCAGCTTTATCATTCACTCCTAGAGCTTTCTTCTAAAGAGAACATACAAAGGGAAAACAGGGGTACAAAATATCTTCCCTCCTGACAACTTTGGAAACTTAAGCCAGCAGGAGTTGAATAAGGACTGCAGCATTCAGATGCCGTGCTGTGTATCCGCCAAACAAAGGCTTAGCTGTTGAATATCATGATACTAATTGTAACAGTTCATCACAGACAACAGTCCTCTGGGGTCACATTTACCAAACTACACAGCACTATGATGAACTATACTGCAAGGTTCATCAACACAAAAGCAATCATGACTTAACTGAACATGGGTATAAGCAACACAGCAAGTGCTTGTCAAGGCAAGCCTCTTAAATACCTTAAGAGTCCACAGTCAATGGCTAGCATCTCAAGTGAACCTGATCACACTTGTTCCTGCTATATAAATAACCCATGTCAAAAGGGACATGATAGGTGCTCCACAGCAGGGAGGAAAGTCCATGCATTTTTCTCCATCCCCCTCCCCAGGAGGATATTGTATAGCAAATATAATGCACATAATCTACAAACACATATGAACTACAACTTACTCTTTTGGTCCAAAAATGAAATAAAATTAGAAGTCTTAGCCATGACAAAAGTTCTCACTTTTTGCATGTTCACCTTCCCTGCCTTCTTCCTCATTCTCACACTAAACTGTCTTTTCCAGTCCCCATGGCCACCCTTGGTCTTGAAAATAATCTTCTGCTCAAATTGAAGAAGTCTGTCCATCTTTTTCCTCTGTATATCTGGGCATAGAAAAAGGGTTTATTAAAGAGGTGAAGGACTTTCTGAGAGAACTTCTAAATAGTATATTCAGGATGTATCATTATATTTTATCTGTCAAGTACATGACTACAGAACCCATGAATTTTTGCATGTCTGTACATAAAGTAGTTTCATTCCAGTCGCCTCTTCACCTGGCTGTTTGTCACTCCAGGACTGCTTCCTGAGAGAGAGCACTGGCTGGAAACAAAGCCTTGACAACTGCCACCTGGAACTGCTAAGGGTACGCTGAAGAGTGTCTACTCACTGTGATTCTTCAGGCTCAAGCTGCACATGGGTTTACTTCTCATCACAAACTCTTTTTCTTTCAAGTCCCTGAGAAATCATGTGGTGACTTGTGTCCTTTTAAGTTTTATTTTTTTCCCTGTGGGAGGGAGAAGGGACCGATGAATTGCTCGATACCTGGGGAGAGCCCTGTTTCTGCAACCAGCAGATCCACCTGCCTTGGCAGCATATTCCATCTTAACACATTTCCCCCCACTCTGCACTAACAGAAAATTTCTTGATACAGGAGTTCTGTAGAACTCCTTCATCTTCATTCTGAGATGAAAATTTGGAACTTTCTCATTTGGGTTGCTCTTCCTGTTTCTTTCCCTTTACATCTTCTTTGATGTCTGCCTCTTCACTTAATTAGTCTGATCAAACAGCCAATTTTAACACCTTCATTTCGTTGTTCCTCTACTTCAATACAACTCTTGACTTAAATGATATATGTTATAAGACATTTTACTTTAGCTGCCTTTATTTGCCTACTTTATTTGCCTTTTACTTTTAACATAGAACTGTGTTTAGACATAGGTAGTTTTTTGTGTGGTTAATTTGGGGAGCTTCTTTCATCTTTTTTTTTTGTAAATTTTGGCCTTCATGTTCTTAGCAATGCCATCTACCTGCCGATAAGCTGAGTGTTGTCCCTATCATAAGCCACATGGCAGACTATGAGACTTCCTATTCTGAATAGCATATTGTAAGCCTTTTTTACATATGCTATGATTGCATGCAAGTGGGTTTTCCTTCACAGCAAGATCCACACTTAGTCGCTAGACTGTTGGACATTAGTCTTTAACCATAACATTAACTGTTACAAGTTCCTTTGTATATTTCTGAAAGGTGACCAGCCTACAGGAGCTTCAGTGACATTTTCTGAGCCAAATTTTTCCTACCTTACATTTCTCCAACAACAATACAGTCTTTATACCACAACTTCAGTCCTTTCTACCTGTGTGATAAACACTGCCTCTTTCCAATAGCACTGGAACGCACCACATTAGTGACAACTCAATTATTTCTTCAGCCTTGCAATATAAAATAGACACCATAGGCACTACAGAATTAAGTTGATGCTTTTCTGTAGAAATTCAAGGCAAGTTTCTAATCATCATGGTTGAAAGAAAAAAAAAAATCCAAGTGAGACTAGACACATGTGCTGAACAAACCTGCCAGTGGTTGCTAGTCTGCACAACAGGCCACGAACCTCCTGGCTGCAGCCCCTTCTTCTTGGTATGCCAGCATGAATGCAGCTGCACCTGGAATGACCAAAGCCCTACAAGCAGGATCCCTCTGCCATCACCCTCCTCAGTCTTCCATGGGATGCTATCAAGTTCATTCAGAGTAAATCCAGGATGAGTCTGCCCCTTCCTGCCATAACCCAAAGTAAAAGCCTTCTTGTTCTACGGAAATGTTGCCTAATGTATGGCGTAGATGTGGCTGTAGCAGGGAGGGAGTCTGACTAAATCAGATGGCAGTGGCCATTGTGATTTGCTTTTGTCTCTCAGCCTTTTGAAAAACCACTCATTCCAATTCTCAAACTGAAACTTATATGCTAATTATCAAATTGAAATTTATGTGCTAATTATCAGCTGACATTTGTCTTCTGTTTGAAGTCCTTGAGAAAGCTGTTTCAATTTATTTCATATGCCACGTAGAAAGTTACTCTTCATTCCTTGTAACTGCCTCGAAGGTGTGCATTCACAGCCTTTAAGTTTGTGTTGTACAGATAATAGGCAATGTTGATACATACAGTTTTATCCTTGTTTGACATAAGAACTACTTCTACTCCCATTAGATCACAACCGCACACTTGAAGAATCTCATACTGGTTTTCTAACTCCATCCCTAATGTTAGACTGAAATTTTTCAGAGCAACTGATTTGCTAGTGATATATTCTCCTATTTCTAGTGATCTCCTGACTAACCTGCACCTAAACACTCACTCTGAGGATTCACTTGGTTCAGTTCAGGCTTCTGTTTCTACTGCGTTTGGGCCCCATGACTCATGATTTCGTAATAGCTTCAATTCACACACAAATACAACATGTTACAAAGGTGATCTGAAATTAAGACATCACCAGCACCTGAAAATTACCGTTTTGGAAGCTTGGTAACAAAAATAAATGCATGCAGCAAAACAAACGAAGACCTTTTGTGTCCCAAGCATGTTATGATGGTAACCTGTACAAACTTCCTTTCTGATCTTGGCTTGGTCATTTCCTCCCATTTCACAGTTCAACTATAAAGGGATGATAGTATTTTCTTACTTCACCTGTATGTTTTAAAGATGCATGTTAAGAACGTGAGCCACTCAGATACCACAGTAATGGGGCCGTAATCAGGACAAGACAGATTGTTTTATACTGATAAACTAATTTATGCTCCAGCACTCTCACAAGAGTGTGCTTACTTCTCCCCTCATTCATCATGTCTGTAACTCTACCATTTTAATTAGTAGCTATATCACTTTGCACTTCAAATTCACTCCAGTCTGGCTACTGTTCAGAAAAATTCAAGCAATCTATGAATACTTCTATATCTTACACTTCAGTATTTTTTTAAAAATAAAGTTATGTATTGCTTGCAATTGGTCTTGTGGTTCAGCCAACTGACATTGCAGAATGACTAGTTGGACATGAAACACTAGGGACTTCAGATGACCACTGTGCCAAAAGACTAGATACAAATGGGTAGTGGTTCCAGATTGAGACCCATATTGACTACTCGAATAATCAACATTCACAGCAGTACTGCAACTGAGTTAAAGCTGATATCAAAGTCCAGTCTTCATTAAAGTTCTGTTTAGTGTTGGCTGAAGAAATGGGGAGAAGGGAAAGCACTGAGGGGGAAAGAAGTTCTGAGAAGTTAATCTTTTCTGGGAATAACCACCCTACCAACAAGTCATCATAAAACCTGGTGGAGTGGTTTCACCCCACTGTACAGAACATAGCGTCTACATCCCAACTAATATCATCAACTTAACATGCAACAGGACCCATCTTACAACAGGTGTTCTTTAGAAATGTGCTCTTACAAATAGAACACCTGCACACCACTTCCTGTCAAAGTTTCAATGACGTAACAGAAGGTAAAGCAAATATCTACCCATTGCTAGAATTTTGGGGGTATGCTTTTCTACCAGAAGAGTATCACTGAACGGATGAGAAAGTGCAAGTTTGCAGGGTCCCATTTTAATAAGCCATTCTACCTACCTCTTGTTCCTGAAAGAAAAGCCCCTGTGTCAGGATTATCAAAACATTCTCTATTTGAGATGAACTCATTCCATGGGCTAAGGGACAACTTCTTTCCTGAGCAAGCACACATCCTCAGTATTATATCATCAACAGAACAGCCAGAATCACAGTTAAATTCAAACAGCCATAAACATTTATGAAGCTTAAAGAAAAAGATTTTAAATGCACCAATGAGGTCATATTTCTCTAGTGGCCAACATCAGTATATGTAAGTTTGCTGTAGTCTATCAAAGCTTTTATGAACTATCAATATGTCTTTTTCAAACATGGTATTAGCTAACTACGAGCAGTAATGTTCAACTGTGGGAAGACACCACACAGGAAGTCTACAATACAACCGATTCAGAGTTATATCCTAGAAAGTTTAACTGAAATACAAAATAGAGATTGCTCTTAACATGAAGAAATCATTCAGTTGGCAGGGAATTAATTTTACCTCAATTCAGCAAAATTTAAGCACATGCTCAAGCCTAGCTTAACCAAGTACAGAAATAGAGTCCACCTCAAAGGATCTTAAGAAATATATGCTTCAAGATTTTACTCAACTAAGACTCAGCCTACTTCTTTCCTTTATGTTTGTATAATAAGCAGTAGGGACTAGCAATGACTTGCAACCAGCAAAGATATGTTTACTGGAGGGACATTTGAGCACTGCAAGGTACTATTAATTCAGATGTTCAGAAAAATATAATTTCATGCACCAGTCTTAACTGGTACATTAAAAAAAATCACAATGAAGCATCTAAAATAAATGTCATTTGAAGTCAATGACAAGACACTGCCCAATCTCAGGGGGCTTTGAATCATATCCCAGAAGAAATACAGCTGACCATGCATCATGTAAGCTGTTTTTCAGTCTTCCATTTTTTTATCAGGATAGCATTTGCTTTCTTGCAAGTTGTTCAGAAAGTCAACATTTGAAATAACCTAAGATACATTATACATTTCAAGTCCAATGTTATTCACTGTCAGGGTTAAGAAGGCACTATGCCATGATCCAGATTGACTCTTGTAAGTAACAAGCCAAGTTTCTTATGTTGACAGGTATTTGTTTCTGATACACAGTGAAAATGTTACCTTAGCAAGTTAGCATCATCTCAGAATCTGCTAAAAGACAAGAGAAATTAGTCAAGAAAGGCCTTCTCTTGCCTTGCTCTCATCCATGACAGCAGGCCATTTTAAATACTTCCAAGACTTCTCCCATTCTAGCTTTCAGCTTTCACAGGTAGAAGAGTTCAAACATTTACACTAACTGCAAAACCCCTCAATCTCATAGACATTCCAGTACTAAGACGTACCAGTGTGGAGACTCAAAAAAACAAAACCAAAGAAAAGAAAATTATAGTTTTACTATTTAAAGGGCACATCTGCAGAATGATCAGCTTGGAGTATCAAGCCCTCACTGCTTTTTTCTCACATTTTAAAGTACTAGGAATAAAATTCGCTTTTTAGGCAAGTTACATGACATGAGGCACCAAAGGGAAGGCAGGAAGCAGCATTGAATCACCTTCTGTTTTCCCTTCAGTATTCTGTCTTCCCCTCCAATAGTGGGAATGACAATTCCAGAAGCAGAGCACAGCCCAGATATGCTGGAATCACATCTCAGTTTTAGAGGCATCCTGTCCTGCTCAACTTTTGCCTCTTCTTCCCCCAGAACTCCTCTCTCCCTAGTTGCATGCTATACTACACAAATATTTTTTAAAAACCCCTGCCTAGGTCTCCAGCCATTAGTTACAGTTCATTTAGTCACTTGCAATGAGAGAAAGTTGCTTTTCATTGTGGTAGGCTTTATTCATTCCACTGAGATTTAATAGCAAGGTATAATTCAGAAGAAACTGTGTAGAAAGTATTTTTACTGTATCCTTGATGCAGTACTAAGCAAGAAGCACTATTACTAAAAATAAAGGGGTAAGCTCATCAGCTATCTTAGTAATGTCTCTTCAATTACTTAATCATCTGGCTGTCATTACTCTACTGAAACTCACTAAAGGTTCTTCATCACCAGGAAATATAATATAACTCAGATTAACGTGCTTGTAAAATACTGTCATAATGAAAGACTGAATAAGATGAGAAAGCAGGATGTAATTACTCATATTAGCAGGTTATTACCAGGTCTCCTAACTGATGTTCATATTTAGACTTTGTTTTCTTGCAAACCAACAGGCTCCCCCCAAAGCTAGAGTTACTGACCCAAGCAAGAGAATGGCAGAGTGAACAATCCTTACATGCATAAGTACCCAAATATATTTAAGTACAGTATCTCAATGACACAGAAGCTTGTTAGATTCATAGAACAGAATCATAGAATCATAGAACCATTTAGGCTTGAAAAGACCTTTAAGATCATCGAGTCCAACCATAAACCTAACACTGCCAAGTCCAACACTATGTCCCTAAGTGCCATGTCTACACATCTTTTAAATACCTCCAGGGATGGGGACTCAACCACTTCCCTGGGCAGCCTGTTCCAATGTTTGATAACTCTTTTGGTGAATAAATTTTTCCTAATATCCAACCTAAATCTCCCCTGGTGCAACTTGAGGACCTTTCCTCTTGCCCTATCACTTGTTACTTGGGAAAAGAGACCAACACCCAGCTCTCTACAACCTCCTTTCAGGTAGCTGTAGAGAGCGATAAGGTCTCCCCTCAGCCTCCTCTTCTCCAGACTAAACAGCCGCAGTTCCATGAGCCACTCCTCACAGGACTTGTGCTCTAGACCCTTCCCCAGCCTCTTTGCCCTTCTTGGGACATGCTCCAGCATCTCAATGTCCTTCTTGTAGTGAGGGGCCCAAAACTGAACACAGTGAGGCCTCACCAGTGCCGAGTACAGGAGGACGATCACTTCCCTAGTCCTGCTGGCCACACTATTTCTGATGCAAGCCAGGATGCTATTGGCCTTCTTGGCCACCTGGGCACACTGCCAGCTCATATTCAGCTAGCTGTTGGCCAACACCCCCAGGTCCTTTTCCGCCAGATAGCTCTCCAGCCACTCTTCCCCAAGCCTGTTGCGTTGCATGGGGTTGTTGTGACCCCAGTGCAGGACCTGGCCCTTAGCCTTGTTGAATCTCATACAGGTGGCCTCGGCCCATCGATCCAGCCTGTCCAGGTCCCTCTGAAGAGCCTTTCTGCCCTCAAGCAGATCAACACTGGTGTTGCCTGCAAATTTACTGAAGGCCCACATCCGGATCGTTGATAAAGACATTAAATAGAACTGGCCCCAATACTGAGCCCTGGGGAACACCACTCGTGACCAGCCACCAACTGGATTTAACGGCATTCACCACAACTCTTTGGGCCTGGACATCCAGCTAGTTTTTAACCCAGTGAAGAGTATACCTGTCCAGGCCATGAGCAGCCAGTTTCTCCAGGAGAATGCTGTGGGAAACAGTGTCAAAGGCTTTCCTGAAGTCCAGGTAAACAACATCCTCAGCCTTTTCCATGTCCACGAAGCAGGTCACTTTGCCAAAGAAGGAGATCAGGTTAGTCAAGCAGAACCTGCCTTTTATAAACCCCTGCTGACTGGGCCTGATCCCCTGGTTATTCCATACATGCCATGTGATGGAACTCAAGATGATCTGCTCCATAACCTTCCCTGGCACTGAGGTCAGACTGACAGGCCTGTAGTTCCCCGGTTCCTCTTTCTGGCCCTTCTTGTAGACGAGCGTCACATTTGCTAACTTCCAGTCAACTGGGACCTCTCCGGTGAGCCAGGACTGCTGATTGATAGATGATTGAAAGTGACTGGGTGAGCGCTTCCACCAGCTTCCTCAGTACCTTTGGATGAATCCCATCTGACCCTATAGACTTGTGTCTATCTAAGTGGTATACCAGGTCACTAACCATTTCCCCTTGGATTATGGGGGCTTCATTCTGCTCCCTGTCTTCCAGCTCAGGGGGCTGGGTACCCTGAGAACAATTGGTCTTACTATTAAAGACTGTGGCAAAGAAGGCATTAAGTACCTCATCATTTGTCACTGTTTCCCCCCGCATCCAATAAAGGATGGATATTCTCCTTAGCCCTGCTTTTGTTGTGAATGTATTTATAGAAACATTTTTTATTGTCTTTTATGGCAGTAGCCAGATTAAGTTATAGTTGCGCTTTGGCCCTTCTAATTTTCTCCCAGCGTAACCTTACAACATCCTTGTAGTCCTCCTGAGTGGCCTGCCCCTTCTTCCAAACATCATAAACTCTCTGTTTTTTCCTGAGTTCCAGCCAAAGCTCTCTCTTCAGCCAGGCTGGTCTTCTTCCCCACCGGCTAGTCTTTTGGCACATGAGGACAGCCTGCTCCTGTGCTCTTAAGATTTCCTTCTTGAAGAATGTCTAGCTTTCCTGGACCCCTTTGCTTTTCAGGACTGCCTCCCAAGGGACTCTGTCAGCCAGGCTCCACAGTCTGCCCTCCGGAAGTCCAAGGTTCCTGTGATACCATTCACATCAACGTCACCTTAAACGTGAACTATTCTGGCTCCTCCCTTTTTTCTCCTCTATCAGTTAATCTCTTAATATATTTAAGGAATATAACCTTCAGTCTTTCAGAAATAATACAAACCAAAGTAGTCTTTCCTTCACTTAGCATCTATTTGGAAAAGACTGTAGCAGTAAATTCTACTTAGAGTTTTTTTTAATCTGCATTAGCTATGAGTATGGTCTAGTAACATTATTACCAAAAACCATGCCTCCATAATGGCATGTCACCAATAAGCTTCAAGTGCAGCAAGCTTTAGAAGTCAATGAGCAGCTTTCAGAAACAGACAAACTTCATAACACCTGCTTTTATTTATTCAGGATATAAGAAATATCTTGGAACCATTAAGGTTGTTTTCTCTCTTGTTTAGTTAAGCTTCAGATCAAATGAAAGATCAAAGATGAAGCCAATCCATTAATAAAAAAGTAAATAAATGTCAGAAGCAATACAAGCTTCTTTCCATAGGGTGCTAAATCCATAGCACAGCATTCCTTTTTAGCCAAGGTGGATATATGCTCACAAAGCCTAAGGTGAGTCACAACCAATTTTCTATGCACATGGATTCATATTCCATGTCCCTAACCCAAAAATGTTCCCTCTTCCCCTTTTAATAAAAGTCAGTCCCTAGGGCAATGCATTAAAAGCTTAAGTGAAAGGAATATTAAATGCCATCTGGACCTCTGAACCAATTGCCAGTGACATTTCCCCTAACCACCTATGTTGGAAGTCAAAAGACTGAAAAACACGCAAATAACTTTACCACAGAAAATAAAGGCAGAATGGAAGGATGTTCACCTTTGTTTGCATCACAGTCCACCAAGTTCCCATTGCTGCATTATGCTATTTGCTTACAGTGGCTGCCTGATCTGGGTGAAACAGCGCTATCTGTTTGCTGGATGCTCCAAAACCCTAATACATTAAAAGAAGGTGTGCACACAGGAAGGGTAGCTTACCTGTTTGTGGGCAGGTGAGGGCTTCTCATTGGCCGAGGTCCTGAAATGCAGAGTCTGCAAAATAAAGGACAAAAGATCCATTAGGCCAGACCAGTACTAACTGCCATATTTTCTGAAGAATAAAGAAATGTTTTAAATTTTTTTTTAACAAAATGGCTCTGACTAACTATTAAACCAAGTGAATTCTTGTGCAATACAACAGTTCATCTTGGCATCTAGATTTACATGTTACCCCTAAGCTTTTCATTCCCTCAGCAGGATGACATGAAATAAAAATGTTTTTTCTAGGGACATGTTGCGCAACATATGCTCTTAAGCATGTATTTCTGAATTACACAATACAATATTTGACAGGGAAAGAATACAGCTTAAAACCAAAGTAACTACCTCTGACATATAAAGTCTAATTGCACATTTCACCATTAAGATGATCCTAATGATTTATTTAATGCTGACACCAAAAAGATTCAACCCAAAATATTGCCAGTAGAATGTGTACTGTCACAATAAAAGGAACTTGCCCTGAAAAGCAGGATTTAGACTAAGAAAAATGGATACGTGGCAACATCAGGGCAAATACTGTTAAATGAGTTCCCACAGACTGAACACCTTGGGCAAAACAGTACAGAAAGACCACAGTGACATCATGTAAATAGCTAAGAGATTTGTAGGAAACTATATTACTGTATCAATTAACTTAGTTGGAAAAACTATATGCTCTTGATGAACATTTCTTTTACGACAAGTAAAAGAGCATACTGAAACTCTAAATAAGAGTTCACAACCCCAAGTAGTAAGACCAAATCAACCTCTAAGTAGTCCCATTAGCTCACAGCAATTGCATTATCAGTGCACAGAAGCAGTTTATGTACTGTCCTGAAAAACTTTTAGGAATAAAATGTAAATGCTGTCCCTTGCATTAGCCCTCTGCAGGGGACAATTTCAGCTTCACAGGTATGCTTGCAGTCTGTCTGGAAGAGGCAAAGTGTTCCCTGGCAGAGATGCTGGAGGGATGCTGTCCCCAAAGGGCAACTCAGAAGTGAGGAGCTGAGTGGGAAGACAGCCATGCTTTAAGCCCCATACTCTGTCCACCTGCACAAGGGCCAGTAGGTTTCAGTGAACCACCAATACTCTTTACAAGAAAGTGACATTCAAATATTATGGTCCTCACTTTATCTCCTTTACAGAGTATGAATCATTTCTGCACAATACAGCAAAACCAGGAACTACTTGGACATTTAAGCCTAATACTATGATGCACAGCATTTTTAGAGCACTAATCGTAGTCTTAACCTTCTTACCTATCAACTTGGACTTGAATATACCAATGCTTTCGTGGAAATGGAAAATTTCCTTAAATGGAAAATTATCTCAATAATGAGCAACTAATCTGCTAGATTATATTAGCTCATTTCCATAATCATCACTTCTACTCAAGCCACATATCAGTTTTATTTCCAGACTGAATGAGAACAACATGAACTTCACAATAAAAGATACAAAACTCATAATTTGAAGCCCTAACCCATGTACGGCTGACAAAATTATAATGTTTTTCTGGGATCCAGGAATACTAGAAGTTTTTATTACTCAAGTGAAAAACTATTAGATATACCAGCAGGATCTATATTCCAGACTAATGACCATCATCTGCATCCTATTTAGATAGTGAAGGTTTGCAGCACACAGATAATTAAAGGAAAAGCTGTTGAGATAAAGGCAGAACAGGAAAAAGAAAACTACTTATCTTCATTTAATGCTAAGCATGTCTAATATGCTCACCTAATAAACGTATAATATTTGCTAGTGAGATGTCCTAGAAACTTAGGAGTTCAAGGCAGGAGTAGCCTCTGGAGCTGGAATCAACTGACACCATTTTTTTACTAAACACATTCAGTATTTGAACTGTTTAAACCATGTTTCCCTTGAAAGGGTTGGAAGAAAAAGGCACTAAACTATTTTCACCCTACTGTATGCCTGAAGACAGATCAGCATATCAGTAGAATAACATCATAATCCTTAACTCTTGCTCACACTAGAGTTGCACCCATACAGACAATAAGACGTGACTTCAAAATTATCTGCCACTGAAGCTGAATCCTCCCTGTAGGATAGAGCATAAAACACACATGTCCTGCAGCAAAGCACTTTAAGTTTTCAAGTGTACCATTTCCACATTTGTAACATCCATGCATCATCTACAACAATTTCATAAGGAAAGCAGTCATGTGAGAAATTGCAAGCATGCTACCCTTGAGATTTGGAGAAGAAATTTATGATCAACTGAAGAAAGATGCTTCAGTAGATCAATACAAGTGTCCTATAATGACCTTCAGCTCCTGCCTACAGAATGGAATAAATTCTACCCATCAGAAAACCACTTCCAGAATTTTACTGTACTCAGTTAAGAAGTTCTCAGAAAACTCAAGGACTAACTTTTGTATGTTAGCTTCCCACCTAATAGAAAAATATTTGAAGGTGACAGGAACTGCAGCTCTCCGCACTTTTCAGAATCAGCCCAGTTTCCAATAGCCACTTAGACTTTAACATTGCCTTCTATATGCAGTAAAGTTTCTCCACACTGATTTTTCACTTACTTATTACACAGGTTATCTTTGATTCAGCAGTGCAAGTTATACAACTCTTCGCAATTAGTTTTCTCCTCTCTGAACTCACATAATCTGTTCCCTCACCCACATCTTAGGCTCCCCTGCTCTGCCTTAGAGTTCACATTGTTGTCCGCAAAGGCAGAATTTTCCTGTGTGTATGCAAAGCCAATCACACACACTGGAGGAATACTGAAAATTATTTCAGAGCTGCATAAGCCTGGGCCCTCAGTGGTTTCCCACAGATCAGAGCCCACAAGGTTCCTACCAACAGTCCTTTTTATACAATACAAAAGTAACATATGTAATCCATTACATAGCCTTCTTATCATCTGATTGGTATATGTTAATATACATCCCCAATTTGGTAACAGGATGTATACATTCTTACAGACCATGCTCAGAAATTAGGGGTCTTCCTATTCAAGGGAGGGTCTCACAGTAGCAGGTATGATTTTTAGTATTATAAATGAAGATAGTTCACAGAAAGGACAAGTATACTTTCCACAGTTTCCATAGTGTCTTTGGTTGATTAACATCAAAGAATCCAAAATCAATTATTACTGACATTTCAAAGGACATCCTGCTTATATTTAAACTTTAATGAACATCATCTATCACACTATACTCCTACAATCTAACCACTTGTTATTAAGTACATCCTGTTTCCTAACAATGAATTTCTTGTTAACCTTCAACAACATGGGCTATTAGAAGATGTGAGGTTACCTCAGGACCTGTTTTCACATAGCAACTGAAACATATGCAGGTTATCTAGATCTCAAGTCCTTGCAAGTAAAGCAACTGCACTGCACTATTCTGCCAGTTACAGAAATCAAAACCAGTTGCTAATTAGCACTAACATATTTAGTGACCAAGAATCCTACTCAGTGATTGGGTTAATGTTTGGGCTCATAGGAAGAACGTAAATTCTGTTGTTTCATACACTGTACTACAGGTCAAGAAAGCTAGGGTCCTTGTTAAAGCATTTTGCTCAGATTAAAAAACTCATCATTAACTCCACTGCCTATCTATTATGTGACCCTGCAAAAACTCAATCTCATTTCATCTCAGCCTGTCAGCTATTTTTTCTTTCGCTTCCATTTCACCAGTTTACTACAGTAAAATAAACTGGCACAACACAGTACTTAACATAATAGTTTTCTAAGCCTTAGAAGGCTGCTGTTGCTGCAGCAACCACTACCTAGAAATGTATCCAAACAGGTTTAGCTGTCCTGTTAATAAAAAGATAAATGCTCCTGCCAGGTTAAAAAGCTTCACTACATAAATCAAATGGCAAGAATAAAATATATTTTATAATTTTTTTCCTAAGCCATATTTATAGTGCAGAACAGTAATTGCATAAAAACAGCCACATACAATGTATGAGGAATTTAAATTTTAACTTCTTGACACTCCCAGGCGTTAACATGTGATTTGTGAGCAATCTCCTGTTCATGGGTGACAGTTCATCACAAGTGGCTGGGCTGCCTAACTGCACAGCAAGGTTTTACTACCAGGCAGCTGTAAAGCTCAGAGATGGGGTTCTGGTTCTGCTTTGCATTTTTAGAGTTAGAATTAGGAAAACCACCATAAATGGGGAGAAAAACAGGATGAGTATCCTGTAATAATTGAAAAAAGCATTTAAATTCATAGTATAATTTTTAGACTTAAGATTCTGGCAAAAAATAAAAAACGTGGAAGCTTCTCCCCTGTTAATGAAGCATTCACCCTCAGGTAAAATGAAGCATGATGACAGGAAGTACTGTGAATTGAGATCTTCACCTAGAAAGTTTGTACTTCAATATACTTAGTACTCTCTTTAAACCAAATTGGTCATAGACCCTCTCACTGAAATATGAAAAGGACGATGAAAAGGATAAAGGAGATTATCTTGGCTGTGAACAGTTAAATGTGAACTGCTAGTATAGCTGTTTTCTTGTTCAATTCACATCACTTCTACCAAGTTGTTTCAAGAATATCTTCACCTGCCTCTTTAACCCTCATCCTTCTCACTTGATTACCAGGTCCAGAGGACTACTAGTCCTGTTATGTTCTCATTATCAACAGACTGCATTAAATGCATAATACATGCTGATCAAGTGAACACAAAGGGCAAGTTCAGAGATTTAAAGAGTCATTATCATAATCACCAGCTATTATGCTTCTTTTAAACCAAAACAGAATGGTAATGATTGCCTCAAGTAACTATCTGATTTTAAGCTTAGCTTAAAAGCTAAGCTCTGATGCTGGTGAAGGAAAGCTCATTTGCTATTATCACAGTCACTGTGACAGCTTGACAAGAAATCAAGTTACACTACCCACTGGATAAAAAGAAGAAAGCGTGGTTTGCTTTCAGTGTGCCAAATTCCTCCCATTATTAGGACACCGATGGATAGACCCTCCAATTACTTCACCCCATCTGCTTCGAAACACTGTTTCATGCTTCAACTCCCCACAAGCTTTCTCCATTTCAACCACTCAAGTCAAACAAGAGGGGACACTTCAGCATTGCAGCTGACAACTTCTCCATCCGACAGAATTTTCACCCATGGACATCATTCAGGGTGTAAGCATAAGCCGCTCAAAGGGCACTTAACATGCTCCACCAGATTATTTTTTTTATTTAAAGACTGCATACAAATCATCTCCAGGAAACAGGCTGGCAACAAAAGGCAGTTGCTTCTGATGCATTCATCAGGAGATGAAAAATAACATGACTTGTGGCAAATATCTTCACAGAAAAATACCTCTCAAAATCTGCAAATTAAGAAAGACCCAGCTCATCACAAAATTTATAATCTTTGTTAGAAAGCTTATGCCTTTCAGGAACCATTTCACTTAACTGAAGACACTGCTGTTGTTCCAAAAAGCAGGGTTCTTTTACTCGGTGTGCAAAAAGCCAAATAACACACAGAGTAATCTTCTTCCCCCCTTCCATCATTTTACAATTATTGCTATTCTGAGAATGTTCATTCTTTTTAGTTTCTGATCCAGCAAACATAATCATATCATTTCTTATACTGCAACTCTTTTGGATGTCTGGTTTTTGATATAAAGTCATAAAAGCATCAACATACAGCACCTCTTCCCATTTATCTATTCATCGACAAAATAACATCCACTGTAATATAGTACTATACTTTAAAGACCCATTCTGCAGCCACATTTTCCCACAATCCCATTTGTAATTCAGCCACCATTGATTACAATACATTTTCATTTTGTCTTTTGTCATGAGATCCCCTTCAAATTTCTTCCAATTTTTCAAAATACACCCAAGAAGAGAACAAGGAGGAATCTCACTGGAAGTAGCTGTCCCCATATTATTTCCCTAAGATTCATACACTCAGCTCCAACGCTTTGTTGGCAAAGGTGAAAGACCCCTTGTTTCACCACACCTCTACGTTTAGAAACCACCAAAGTCTCATATACTCTGCTCAGACCCTCTGTTGGCAAAGGTGAAAGACCCCTTCTTTCACCATGCGTTTATGCATAGAGAATAGAAGCTTACTAACAAGCTACTGCTGCGAACCTCTCCCAATGCAACTTATGCAGAGCAAACAAAACAACTACTTACCAATGGACGACTCCCTGTTGTCCCGTACAAGTATCTCTTTTGCGTGTTGTACCTTTGAGTCGTGCTCACTGCCTGACAACGGAGAGGAGCTGGAGGAGTCCCCGATCAACAGGTTGGTGCATGCTGGAGTCCTGCTAGGTCCATTTCTCCTTCGTTGGGAATGGCAAGATGATCTGGACAAGGCTCTATGGCAGTCCCATCTGGGTTGCCAAAATGTAGACCCAAAAAAACAGTGTTCTTTTACCCGGTGTGCAAAAAGCCGAATAACACACAGAGTGGAGATATTAGTTTATTTCATGTCTGCACAGAGATAGGTGCTAGGTGGTAACTCCACAAAGCTAGCACACCTTAACATACAGTGATGTTTTATACTTTCTGAGTAGCTGTTTTCAGTAGTTTCACAATTCCACTTATTCATCCTTGCTTCTATTGGTTCTCACAAGCTGTGCCTCCACATAAAGGTACAGTGGGTATTAAATATACAGAGCATGATCAGTGGGTAGGGGTCTTTGCTTGGGCAGGGGGCTTCATTGCTGGAGGTGTGGTTTTTACTGTGTTAATTAGGATAGTTCATTCATGGTTCAAATGATTCTCACTTCAGCTTTATCGGTGGCCTTGTTTTCTCATGCTTATCTTGGTATTTCCTTGTTTGACTGTTTTATGGTGTTCTCCTGTTTCTTCTCTCAGGCCAGGTCTTGTTAACTGTTTACAGAGGTTGATTAACGTCCTCTGCCTTAACATCCTTTGTCTTATTTCTTGCATATCTCCAACAGGAGAGCTAAACAAAAAAGTTTAACAGTGGTCCAGGCAGGTGATCCTGCCACCAAGGGCTTTATCTTTAACACTCCCAGACCCTGAATCATATTCCATTTGATGAACAAATGTTGGCCCAATTTAACATGACTGTTTTGTGTTGCTACCACTACCTGATAACACTGAAGAGGTAAAGGGTCTCTGCCAGGCCTCAGATGCTGAGGTCTTAATATAACATGATTAATTTTCCACCAACTCCAGGTGACTGGAACTAATAGCTTGTACCAAAAAGATGAGACAGTGATTGCATAGAACATATCCTGCACCTCTTCAGGAAAAAGCACCATTATTTTTCATCACGTTTTCTTGAGTCCTTTTCCTCTTTACTTTACAGAGGTCACCTTTATCACCTTCTCTTCAGAGCTGTGAAGAAAAAGTACTCATTTTAAGCTGATTCATCTGGCTTACTGCTTGAAGCCTGCAGTTTTTCTCCTGTACTTTGGAAAATGGTATTCTACAAGGACGTATCTTGAAATCCCTTTCTTACTGGCAAAATTGCCCCTACAAATAAATTCCCTTAGTCAAGTTGCCCCAGGCAGATCCAAATACTTCAGTTATATCACCAGCCACAAAAATCAGCCCCATGCTAGAAGTTGTTTTATGTTGACACACAGAACATTTTAAAGCTGCTATTCAGCCAAAGAAGTTGAAGAAATGTGCATTTTCAGCTTGCTTTTCTTGCCTGCATCCAAGTGATAAATAATGTATGCTTATACTAAAATAATGTATGCTTATACTAAAAATTAAGAGAAAGAGAAGGCCCAAATGTCAGCCTAACACCAGATACGTGGGAAAATTAGGGCTGAAAAATTTATGAAGATTGACTGCAGGAAAAAAACAATTGTGGAATTAAGTAACCTGAACCAGAGAGAGAATCATAGAATGGTTTGGGTTGGAAGGACCTTTAAAGGTCCAACCCCCCTGCAATAAGCAGGGACATCGTCAACTAGATCAGGTTGCTCAGAGCCCAGTCCAACCTGACCTTGAATGTTTCCAGGGATGGGCATCTACCACCTCTCTGGGCAACCCAGAAAGGGTGGGTCATGTATTTAAAACATGACCTCACATAATACCTATTCAAGCAGCTCAAGCACAATTGCAGACAGTAAGATTAGCAGAATGTGGATCTCTACTTCCAGTTTTACAGACTGTGACCTTAGGCAAAACCGTTTAACAACCTTATTTGGTTTACAGCATTACCCTTCACAAAATGGAACAAGAAACATTTTTGAAGACTTACATTAGTTTATAGTTTATATTGCACATCAGAGCAAGAATGTGCTAGGTACAAGGGTTTATAACATCCTCTGAAATTCTAAAGCACTTTGTGGTATTACAAAGATAGCTGCAGAACAGTAATTGTTTTTGAAAAAGGCTTTAATATTTGAGACAAGCTACAGGCTTACTCAAGTATGAAATACCACTAGCATTAGAACCTGACATATTGTATATAATGAGACACATCATAATGACTATCAGCATTCTCAACTAAAACAGCTCATTAAGTAATATCTCCTTTAGAGATCAATCAGGCAATAAGTGTCAGGGTTCAAATTATTCAGGCAATGCAACCTCTGCGGTTGTTTGCTGGATCTCTGTAAGCATGCTCGGCTTCCCTATACCGATTACTACAGTAATCTCTGTATTAGTAATATACACATACATGAGGAAACAGCCTTCTGGATTCAACAAACCAAAGCTGCATAACCAACTTTTACTCTAGACTCTGCTTGTCTGAAAAGCATAACATTCCCAGTGCTGTCCTCAGAGAAAGATCAGCTTGTGTGCTGTAGCAAAACATTTCAGTGATGAGATAAACAATTCTCTGACCCACATCCTGTTTCCCCATGACATGACTACAAATCTTGGTTTTAACCAGTAGTTTGCTGTTTCTGCCTCTATGAACTTACCGCCCACCGCTCTCCCAAGAACAGCCATTCTCTGTAGCACTTCATTTTGTGCTTAATTGTAGCATAGTTCTCCTGTTAATTACCTATTTACAAGTAACTCAAAAAAATCCCTGTTTAACTCCCTTAATGGGCAGAATATCAACTTTCTAATACATCTTCAACACCAGGACATTCTTAAAGAACAGGAACATGGCAGTGAAAGCACACCACCTTAGGTGAAATCCGAAACTTTTATGACCAATACACTTTCAACCCGAACATGGCCAAGTGGCCAAGAAGCCAAATAGCTTCTATTTTCAGCTCTTTGTTGTAAGAAGACTTACAGCTTCCAGTATGAAAACTTATTTCCCTCCCATGCATTTAAACGGGAAAACTGCTATGCTGGTGCTGCACCTCAGGTAAGCGTGTCTGGACTTAGAGATTAACTTTTAACAGTCCAGTGGTGCACGGGCCTCTCCAAGTCTGGGGTGGACAGGAAGCATTAGTCAGGTCCAATTACTTTATTGTTGGACACAGATCAATAGCCTTGTTAGCCCAGTTGCTAACACACACCTTTTGTATTCTTCCAGTAGTTCCAAACCTGCTCACGTGTTTCCTGAAGGCTTCAGGGAATTTGACTCAATGATCCTTATGAGTCCCTTCCAACTTGAGCTATTCTATGATTCTATGATTCATCCACCCTTCCTCTAATCCTTCCTGTCTCAGGCTAACTACTTACTATACTCTTCCCCATTACCTCAAGCCCCCATTCACTCTCCTGCACTCGACCTCCATCCTCTACAAGCACGGTATGAGCAGGTATTACTTTTCTCCCAATATGAGAATGTCTCCAAGATCACGTCTCTTCCCTAAGCAGGGTATGAGCATACATGTGTGCAGGCATTCCTTTTCTCTGAATGGGAAAACATCTAATCAAACATCATGTTTCTCCCCTAACACCCTTGAATCAGGAGTTGAGCTCAACTTGATGTAACGTTACATACGCAGCTATTAGCAGTAGACCAAAGAACAAGTCTATGATAATGGTTGCAAAACTAGCAGTCTGTCTCAGGGACCACTCTTGATACGGTGGCTAATACTGCAGTGAAGCAAAAGAAACAAGAGGAAAGGTCACCACCTTCCCTGCCTTGTCAAGCTTACTTCCCCATAGCTTTTCAATTGAGCCCTGCAGGCATGCCAGCATTATAAAGCAAATAATGAAGCATCTGGAGAGTCTGCAATGGGAGCACTCCAGCACCACAGCTCATTACCCGTTCATTACATTTTCATGCAGCAGAACAGGTACCAGCTAGTGCCCAGTCTTTGAAAAGAACAAAATTAATAAGATTAGTGCGTGGGGGACAGAGAAGAAAACCTAGAATTATGAGAATGTTTTAGGAGACAGTAAAGAAATAAAGCCAAGGGTAGTGGTAAGGAAACCATCATGAAATAAAATTTGAAAAATTCCTCATGAGTAAGAAGAAAATACTAGGTATCTCAGTAATAAGTCAAGTTCTAGCATTCCCTCCCTCCCCTGATATCTACCTGACAGACTGCCAGCACTACCCATGTCTGACTCCAGCTGCTCTTCTGTTGTCTCTGGCACATAGATCCAGTGCAGTTTCTTCACTTATATATGATCCTCAATAACCTGAAGGGAAAGCACTAGGGAAACTGACAGCTTTTTAACCTCAGCTTTATATTTGATAACACAGAGCTTTTAGTTTTATTGTTATTGGTAAACACATATCAATTATTACAGACCTCCATTGTGGCATTTCTATGTTGTTCTTTTTGGACAGCTTAAGGACAGGGTTACACCTGCAACACACTTCCTATATTCAGTCTTCCTGCTCACATTTCACTTTTTAAATGTAGTTTCTAATTATTCAGAAGATGAGATGGTATTCCTTGAAATAGAAATCAAGTGAAAGAGTAGCTAAAACAGCACAACATCAGTTCAGTTCTTTACGATTGCCTCTGTTTGCACATAATTGCCCACAAACTACAAACCACAAGGGGCAAATGCGAAAGCTCCATTTGCACACAGTCTAGCTTAGATTTGCAAGTATAGACAAATTTCCAATTATGCACAAGAAAAATCAGTGCAAGCTCTTCTCTGAAAAAATGGCCCTAGGCCTGTTTGTAAAGGTCTAATCCAATGCCTGCTGAAGTCATTAAGAATCTTTCTACTGACATTAATGGCTTTGGAGTTTTGGGATTGGCTTGGCATCATACAAACACACGTTTCTTTCAGTGACACATGCAAGGTCTGATACTACCATTCTCATTTAGCTTCAAATTCAGTGAGAATATTTACTGAACAAAGAGCATTAAGACTGATCTAACAAACCAGGCAAACAAAATGGTAAAATGTGAAAACAAATCCTGTCTTCTCAACACAATATACAGTAGAGCAGCATCCAGTTAAATAGATAACATATTCAACAAGTACGCCTTCCTCACCTTCAATACAGCTTCACCAGTTTTCCAGCTGTCCTTTTGAACCACTACACTATACACAGAACTGATCTTCCCCCAAAACTGCAAACTGTATTACAGACAAGTACCAGGATTTTTGGGACCACTGCTCAAAGCAGTTAGATGCCTGCCATCTCCAGTAAATACTTAGCGAGTTCCACACAGCTCAGCATTATCATCTTCACCTTGGAAACTGTCCCATGTCAGAGCAATGCAGCTCTCACCTTGCGTCTCCAAGGGTTTACAAGAAACCCATACCACTGTGCTGATGCTTTGATGCTGAAAGCATCTTTCTTCAATTGCTGAGCACCAAG
Source organism: Nipponia nippon (assembly GCF_047370975.1). NCBI lineage: Eukaryota > Metazoa > Chordata > Aves > Pelecaniformes > Threskiornithidae > Nipponia > Nipponia nippon. The sequence goes on from NW_028262380.1 coordinate 63,664,625, forward strand.
AGAAGGGAAAGAAACAGCCTAGCTCCCTTGCACCAGACAGAGCCTTTGTCATTCCGACTTCATGTGAACATGTGTTAATACTGCAGACTCAGGTACACTTCGCTGACAGATAAAAGAAGAGAAGATTCACCATGACATGGAAACCTACAGCAGTAGATAGAATAGTAAAACTGGAACCATACAAATGAATTCTGACACTTGTCACATGCTATGCCCAGCCCTATCAAAGCCTGGAGAGCTTGTTTTCCGCAAGCGCTAAACATGGGAAATACTGGCTTCTTGCATTTTTGCTCTGTACAAACCAAAAGCAGGTTCTTTCCTGTCAAAGCTCCTATCCAGTCTGAATCAAGACAATGTAAACTGAATTACAATATGTAAATTTATCTTAGTATATCAATCAGACCTGAAAACAGACAATGAAATTGGTAACACACTTGCTCCACCGACAGCTATTGTAGAAATACTAGCTGAGGTAACAAACACCAAGTTCAGATCATTTCTGTTCACACTTTTTGGATATGGCTGAAGTCTATTTGAAAAGATTTAATTAGTGAAGATAGGGATAAAGATCAGAGATAAAGTTTCTTCAATTTTAATCATCTTACTCCTCAGCTTTCTCTATAGCTTCCAAAGCCTACCTTAACAGCTTTTTGCAAGTCTTGAACCAAAAAATCAGTAAGCCTAGGCTTGAACTAAATCAATGTGCTGGTTTTGGTTGGGTTAGAGTTAATTTTCTTCATAGTAGCTAGTATGGAGCTACATTTTGGATATGTGCTGAAAACCGTGTTGATAATACTATTGCTGAGCAGTGCTTACACAGAGTCAAGGCCTTTTCTGCTCCTCACACTGCCCTGCCAGCGAGCAGGCTGGGGGTGCACAAAAAGTTGGGAGGAGACACAGCCAGGACAGCTGACCCCAAGTGACCAAAGGGATATTCCATACCATATGATGTCATGCTGAGCAATAAAACTAGGGGGAAGGTGGGCCGCCAGAGAGGTTGCTGCTCTGGGACTGGTTGGGGATCCATCGGTTGATGGTAAGCAATTGTTTTCATTTGCATCACTTGTCTTTCTTGGGTTTTATTTCTCTCTCTTTGTTATTTTCCCTTTCATTACAATTATTATTATTATTATTATTATTATTATTATTATTATTATTATTATTATTATTATTATATTTCAATTATTAAACTGTTCTTACCTCAATCCACGAGTTTTCTCCCTTTTATCCTTCCAACTCTCTTCCTCCCATACTGCTGGAGGGGGAGTGAGCAAGTGGCTGTGTGGTGCTTAGTTGCCGGCTGGGGTTAAACCACATCAATCAAGTACAAATTCCCTCTGCAAACAGATGAATTTCAACACAGTTCTGTTGATTATGTGAGTATTAAGATCGAGACAAAAATCTGATTAATTCTGTTTGGTTTTTTTTTTTTTTAAGGATATTTAAGTATCACAAAAAAACACTGACGTTTTACAGCCAAAACACTTTAGTGACTTTTACTACATCCACCTCTATCTTAAAATGCACCAATTCACAGCCTGATGGCAACATTACATTGGAGAACTCAAACTCTGTTCCAGCTATACAATGGTATTTCCTTAGAACAAAGTTTGTATGTTCTTTTTAATGCCTTTAAAGGAATACAAAGTACAGTATTACAGGCTAAAAATACAAGTTAAGCAAGCAGATCATTTAGTCTGTCTTAGTTCTCCCTCTGTACACCTGGAATACGACTTGTTTCTTGCTTTTGCCATGCATCTTTTATTAGAAATCCCTCTCTGAAACTTTCACTGCTTCATTAAACATTAAACTTTTCACTATTAAGCATTTAACATGACAGTTCTCCTACCTTACCTGAGGACTTTAGGTATTATTGAAATACAAATGCACTTTAAAGCACAAATTGATGACAACACTTATCCTAACAGCTGCAGCAGGAGAAATGAGTTTAAGACAGTTACAAGCATTATCTACAAAGTGCATATTTAAAACAGTTTGCCAGGCCAAGTAAAAACGACACTATACCAATCAGGCACCAAACACCTTTAGGACAACTTCTGCAGAACTGGAAATATCTGAACTCCTGCTCACAAGTTATTACCCAAAGAAGCAGATGCCAACTGAAAGGTACTCTGACTTTTCAGACAACCTTCTCCTATTATCTACTTGATCCACCAGGAAGAATAAGTAATCCCCGCCATCAATACTTCCACCATTCTGAGATATAACAAGGGTGATCTCTGACATTCAGTTTTGTTCAGTATGTTTCCAAGTAGTCTACTAAGTTGCTGGACTAAGGAAAAAGGTAAACAATCTTCATTTTTTTCCCAAGAAATCTATTGATATTGAACGGAGTAACGCAGAGTTACAGGGAAACCCACTGTATCACTTCATGAATCCATTTTGCCCAAACATTACTCGAGTATGCTCAGAATTTTGTACAGCATGAAACTGGATTCATTGGAAACCCAGAAACTTTCCCATTACAAAGTAAGACAAAACAAAAAGGCACCCAAATGGTTTACAAGAGAAAAGAGAAAACATACTGGTGAAACAAAACTGTAAGCTTACCTTCTGCTTGGTGCTTTGCTTCACGCCAACATGGGATTGACAGCTGGACTAGAAAACAAAGAGGAATATGTCAAAACTAAATCTAGTTGGGAGAAAAAGAAAAGGTAAAAAAACCCACCACAAAGACTTCATTTAGACGTGCAGGGCTGCTTTTCAGAGTTCTTGTCACAAGGAAGAATTCACTGTCCCAGTATCTTTTCCCTACCCCTCATCCACATGTTAGTCTCCAAACAGCACTAAGAGCTCAGTCACACCAGCCAGACAAGCAGAAGGACACAAACAAGCAGGTCCCCATGGGAACTTGCCTGCACAGTGCAGGTCTGCAGCTGTCAAGCACACCACAACTGCTTTAGCCCCCCCGCCGCAGTGGTCAATTGGACACAACTGGAGCACTGTCCTGCAACTGCTCTCTGCATCTCAGCAACTAGTGTCAAAGTAACAGGGTGCAAAGTCAAGTCTGTATCAAGTTAAAACACCATTGCTTTCATCCCTATCCCTATATCAAGAGGAGGCATCAGAGCAGCTCAGAAGCAACTGGAATGCACTTACCAGCTCAGATACGTGGAATTAAATATATTTTCAGGTAAGAATCATGCAAGGCAGAAGGGAAGCTTGCCTAGACAACACTCTTGATTTCTTTTCTTTAAGACAAAAGAACTTCATGATCAGAGAAAATTCAATCAAAGGAAAAAAGCCATTAAGGAAACACAAGCAAACCCAGAAGCCAGTAAAGGATATTGAAATAGGAACAGAATAGAAATCTCTTAATTGTGTTTTGCCTCCTCTCTAACAGAACATTTAAATTCCATGAGTCCACAAACCCTGAGGGTTAACATTTTGCCGCTGCACAGGCCTGAAATTCCCACTAGCCCCAGGTTAAACATATATACCCAAAGGCGGGATGTAAAAATAATTTTAAGACAGCTAATAACATGCACCTTGAGATTGTCTTTTCAGAACTGGTTCCAACAGGTGTTTCATTACAGTCTGGCAAATCTTAAACCAACTAAAAAAAAGAAGAGGCCATCCAAGTAATACTATTCAATACTATGGCTGGGGTTAAACCACGACAGTACTTTTTGGCGCCCAACATGGAGACTCAAACCCATGACCCAGGGATTAAGAGTCCCATGCTCTACCAACTGAGCTAGCTGGGCCCAAAAAGGACTGTTGTGCTTTAACCCCAGCCAGCAACTAAGCACCACACAGCTGCTTGCTCACTCCCCCCACCCCAGTGGGATGGGGGAGAGAATTGGAAGGGTGAAAGGGAGAAAACTCGTGGGTTGAGATAAGAACAGTTTAATAATTGAAGTAAAATGAAATAGAATAGTAGTAATAATAATAATAATAATAAAATAATAATATACAAAGCAAGTGATACACTATACAATTGGCTCACCACCTGCTGACCAATGCCCAGCACGTCCCTGAGCAGAGATCGCTGCTCCCCTGCCAACTCTCCCCAGTTTATATACTGAGCATGACGTCATATGGTATGGAATAGCCCTTTGGCCAGTCTGGGTCAGCTGTCCTGGCTGTGCCCCCTCACAGCTTCTTGTACACCAGGCAGAGCATGGGAAGCTAAAAAGTCCTTGACTAGTGTAAGCACTACTTAGCAATAACTAATAACATCAGCATGTTATCAACATTGTTCTCATACTAAATCCAAAGCACAGCACTATACCAGAGACCCCACCTGCAGTACCGTGTCCAGCTCTGGGGACCTCAGCACAGGAAGGACATGGACCTCTTGGAGCAGGTCCAGAAGAGGGCCACAAAACTGATCAGAGGGAAGGAACACCTCTGCTATGAGGAAAGGCTGAGAGAGTTGGGGTTGTTCAGCCTGGAGAAAAGAAGGCTGCAGGGAGACCTTATTGCAGCCTTTCAATACTTAAAGGGGGCTTATAAGAAAGATGGGAACAGACTTTTTAGCAGGGCCAATAGTGATAGGACAAGTGGTAATGGTTTTAAACTAAAAGAGGGTAGATTCAGAGTAGATATAAGGAAGAAATTTTTTACAGTGAGGGTAGTGAAACATTGGAACGGGTTGCCCAGAGAGGTGGTAGATGCCCCATCCTTGGAAACATTCAAGGATAGTCTGGATGGGGCTCTGAGCAACCTGATCTAGTTGTAGATGTCCCTGCCAATTGCAGGGGGGATAGACTAAATGACCTTTAAAGGTCCCTTCCATCCCAAAACATTCTATGATTCTATGATTCTATGAAAATATGTAACTCTTCTTTACCGAAGGACAACTGTCAAGTTTTTCCAGTGCACAAGTGAGAAGTAGGAATACAGCCCAACTTCTACCTACTTCTGTACACTCTGAGTTTGAGTGTAATATTTGGTAGACCTGCAGAGTACTTTGTACCAAATGTGACAAAGTCCTCTAACAATGATGCGTTTCACTCAAGAGGGACTAAAGTTTGACTGAGACAAGATCGCTAGCATTTGATATAGTGAAACGGCTTCACCAGTTCATCTTTGATCCTACAGCACCACATGTTCTGTAGCTAGGCATTGTGATAGTACCACTGGCCCTTTGTATAGGCTGCAAACAAAACCAGGACTCGCTCCCTAAAAAGCAGTACCTAGCTAGAGTGGATTCTTTACTGCTAGCATTCTGTAAATGTACATTTAGAATTAAGTGCTGTAACAGCATCTCATTTCAACTGGAAATTACAGGCAGTGTTTAAGATAAGAGAAAGGTAAATTAAGCAATGACATGGGAGGGTGTTTAAGGAAAACTGGCTAGGAAGATTACAAAGACACAGAACAAATTACTTCTCTCACTAGATGAATGGAGAAGTCCAAATTGGAATCAGTACACATTATTTCAGTAACAAATTGAGAACGTTACAGGCCTGTGTCCTAATGCCTTATGAAATTATGTGACAGGCATTCATACATTTAGAATAAATCATTTTTATCATTTTTTATTAGTTAGGCATCCACAAATTTTAAATGCAACCTTATCCAATTGGCTCTTATGCATCACTCGTCTGGTCAGGAATGAACACGGCACACCAGAAACTTTTCATCAAAAGCATGTCTGCTTCTTCAGTTCAGCCAATACAGTTGAAAGTATTCCAATTAAATTGTCTTTTCAGAGTTAAAAAGTACTGCTAAGGCTGCAAATACTCCTTAGGCATGGCACAAGTGTGGTCCTTCTCTGAGAAGCTTGAACTTAATTCCTGTGGCCCTCTGCATACTTTAGAGAGAAACACTACATTTAAAAAGTACATTTTTTCCTATTGGAATTCCAGTTGCCACTATGCCCACTGAATACTATTTCACAACTTGAATGCATTTGTAACACTTGCTTGTTTTGAAGATGCAAATCAGACTACAGAGGGGACTCCAGCATAAGGTACTGTTCCCATCCCTGGAGGTATTTGAAAGATGTGCAGATGTGGTGCTTAGGGACATGGGTTAGTAGTGGACTTGGCAGTGCTAGGTTAACAGTCGGACTTGATGATCTTGGTCTTTTCCAACCTAAATGATTCTATGATTCTATAACATGAAATACTTGAAAATCTTCTCTGCGCTATTGCACATTTGAGTGTCTAAATTAACAAAGAAAGAACCTTCAGCTCATCAGGCCCATTCCACTTCAACTGATCAACGCTCTACGCTAATACCGAATATTCTGTATTCATAGAATCATAGAATCATAGAATCGTTAAGGTTGGAAAAGACCCTTAAGATCATTGAGTCCAACTGTTAACCTAGCATTGCCAAGTCCACCACTAAACCAATGGTGGTGGAGTCAAATCCAGCTGGTGGCCAGTCACGAGTGGTGTTCCCCAGGGCTCAGTACTGGGGCCAGTCCTGTTCAATATCTTCATTGATGATCTGGATGAGGGGATCGAGTGCACGCTCAGTAAGTTTGCAGATGATACCAAGTTGGGTGGAAGTGTCCATCTGCTGGAGGGTAGGAAGGCCCCACAGAGGGACCTGGACAGACTGGACCGATGGGCTGGGGCCAACTGCATGAGATTCAACAAGGCTGAGTGCTGGGTCCTGCACTTTGGTCACAACAACCCCATGCAACGCTACAGGCTGGGGGAGGAGTGGCTGGAGAGCTATCTGGCGGAAAAGGACCTGGGGGTGTTGGTTGACAGCCGCCTGAACATGAGCCAGCAGTGTGCCCAGGTGGCCAAGAGGGCCAATGGCATCCTGGCCTGTATCAAGAATAGTGTGGCCAGCAGGACCAGGAAGGTGATAGAGCCCCTGTACTCGGGCACTGGTGAGGCCGCACCTCGAGTGCTGTGTTCAGTTTTGGGTGCCTTACTACAAGAAGGACATCGAGGTGCTGGAGCGTGTCCAGAGGAGGGCAACGAAGTTGGTGAAGGGTCTAGAGCACACGTCTTAGGAGGAGCGGCTGAGGGAACTGGGGTTGTTTAGCCTGGAGAAGAGGAGGCTGAGGGGAGACCTTATTGCTCTCTACAACTACCTGAAAGGAGGTTGTAGCGAGGTGGGGATCGGTCTCTTCTCCCTAGTAATGAGTGATAGGACGAGAGGAAACGGCCTCAAGCTGCGCCAGGGGAGGTTTAGGTTAGACATTAGGAAAAACTTCTTCACCGAGAGGGTGGTCAAGCACTGGAACAGGCTGCCCAGGGAAGTGGTTGAGTCCCCATCCCTGGAGGTAAATTAAAAGATGGGTAGACGTGGCGCTTGACGACATGGTTTAGTGGTGGACTTGGCAGTGCTAGGTTAACGGTTGGACTCAATGATCTTAAGGGTCTTTTCCAACCTTAACGATTCTATGATTCTATGTTTTCCTACTACCTGCAAGTTTTGTTCACTACTTTTTCTGTGCAGAGAGTAGATGATTGTTCAACCTGTAGGCCTGATTTTGCCTTTATCTCTTTACACACAGCAGCTACTCAAATGAGTTGATATAGCAACATTTCTGCAGATGAGACCAAGTTCAATTTTACCGTGAGTGCGTCATCCTCTGCACAGCAGCTTTTCATAGAGAAGTCTAACAAGTAGCACACAGCCTGTACTAGAATCAACAGCTGCTTTTGGCAAGACAGCCGACACAATTTTAAGTCATTCTAACTGAAAAAAAAATCCACCACTTGAGCAAACTTCAAAAAAAAAGCAGGTCACTTACAGTTCACAGTAATCTTGCTCCTTATTTAAGCTTTTTGATCTCTCCCCAACTCTAAGACTGTTAGATGCAGTAGGAAGTTCCCTTTTCCTGCAGATATTTTCAGAGATTTGCAATTCACCTGCTTACTTGCCCCTGGATAAATTAATCACATGGACCTAAGCCTACAACTCTATATCCAGATGCCTAAGGAGAATAATTACAGACCATAACCAATGAATAATTATTTTAAGACCAGTTTACTAACAAAGCTCTTTAGTTTTACCCATCTTAGATTTTTATTTTACTTCCCTCTAGAAAAGGACTTGCAGTTTCATTCACCAAGTGAAAAGTCATTATCTTACCCTAGGTGTTTAACATGACTGACTTGGCAAAGTTGGCTTGTATTTCCATTATTGTTTTATAGAGTACAGGCATATCAATCCAGAAGACAAAGCATCTAAGTAAAGTGTCAATAGAAATACCCAGCTAAAGGTCACTTTTTCTGTGCAATGACGCAGCTAGATAAAGTTTGAAACTTATAGGTATCAGTACTTCTGATCAGGGTGGAAAACAAGCGGTCACAGGAAAGATGGAGAAAATTTTCTTCCTCATAATTTTGGGAAAGAATTTCTGGATGGTACTGGTTAATAGTGAAGCCCCCCAGTACCATACTATTGAGCTGGAATATTTAGCAATATCTTCCTTGCCAAAGCTGAAAGTTGTTTTTAAACTCCAGATGCAGGCAGTCTCAAAGTTTCCGCCTGCTGGCAATCAATATGCAAATAGTTATGTAAATAGTTGAGTCACACAGTTGTATTAGGGGGCTAGGTCAAACTTGACAGCTAGGTATTAATGTGTCTGATACAACTAATCTCGAATTAGCTGTGAAGTTAACACTAAGTAGCAGTAAAAAATATTTTTCATTCCCCCCAATTAGAAGCCCAAACAATTCTTCCTTCTTCTAGTCCTAATACTTTTCAACCAAGATTTATTTGGAGTAGTCCAGGCCCTGCATTCAGATTACAATTAAATTGAGAGTGTAATAAGGAAAGCTTGTTACACTTGTGCTAAGTAAATCAAACTAGTAACCCAATTAGACTTTTTAATATGCTTGGCTTTGAACCATCATTCAATCGTTCTAGTCACATCAAGATCTCAGGAGGAACTTTTGTTTATGCAAATGCAAGGTATTTATGTATGAGCAAATGCAGCATTCTCCTGTGTTTAAACTTTTCCAATATCAGACTTGCATATAATTAAGACAATCACAACACCCTCTGATAGCTCTCTAAACCAGTTCGGGTCACCAATGAGGCAAGATTATATAGCAGCAAGGAAAATCCCTGTTGCAGCTAAAACAGTACAGTGTTTTGATCAGTTGCTTCTATGGAACCAGTTTCACCATTTGGCCTAACAACATTTTGCTGAACTTCTGTTGTAACGACAAAACCTAGGGACAACTCGTGATCTGGCTTGGGATCTCCTATTGCGCTGATATGGACTTTACCATAGAAGAAGCTGCAACTCTCACAGGTTTCAGAAATGCAGGTTAAGATGAGGTACTTCCACAAACTCCACTGGTAGGTCTCCTGTATCAAACTCTGCTCTTAGTTGCTCTAATTTCTAGGGCTTTCATGGCTATCAATAGCTACAATCAACTCATTTAACAGCTTCCATAAAGAAAAAAAAGACGGGTCATTGTCATAGGAGAATCTCTCTTGGGAGAGAGATATGCAGACTGGACCCACTTTTTAGGGAAGTCTGCTGCCTCCCAGGGGTCCAGGTTAAAGATGTGATGAGAAAACTTCTTACCCTGGTACAGCCTTCAGAGTATTATCCGTTATTGATTTTTCAGGTAGGCAGCGATGAAGTTGCAACAAGGAGTCTGAGGGTAATCAAAAGGGACTTCAGGGCCCTGGGATGACTGGTTAAGGAGCACAAGTAGTGTTCTCTTCTGTCCGTCCAGTTGCAGGGAATGATGAGAAAAGAAACAGGAAGACCCAGAAGATCAATACCTGGCTCCGAGCCTGGTGTCACTGGCAAAATTTTGGGGGTTTTGATCATGGGTTGGTCTACATGACACCAGGCCTGCTGGCAACAGATGGGGTACGCCTGTCTCAAAGAGGGAAAAAGACCTTCATGCAGGAATTAGCAGGACTCATTGAAAGAGCTTTAAACTATATTTGAAGGGGGAAAGGATAAAACTAGGCTTGCTAGAGATAAACCTGGGGGTGGCACGCCAGTCTTTGAGGGATGGTGTACTAGCAGCGTCCTTTGGTCTGCCATCTCAGTGGAGGTAGGGGATGGAGATCCATGTGGTGGCAAAGATGCAAGAGTTATTGATGTGTTAGAAACCAGTTGCAAATGGAAGCACCTGAGAACGGTTGCATAGGAATTAGGGCTTCTCCCCTCAAAAAGGTGGAGAGATCAGTAGCCCAACTAAAGTGCATCTACACCAATGCATACAGCATAGGCAACAAACAGAAGGAGTTGGAAGCCATTGTGCAGCTGGAAAACTATGATATAGTAGCATGGTGGGATAACTCACACAACTGGAGTGCTGCAATGGATGGCAATGGATGGCTAGAAACTCTTCAGAAGGGGTAGGCAAGGAAGGAGAGGCAGTGGGGTAGCCCTGTATATTAGGGAGTGTTTTGACTCTTTAGAGCTTGATTATGGCAGAGTGTTTATGGGTAAGAATCAGGGGTAAGGCCAACAAGGCAGATATGGTGGGAGTCTGCTACAGAACACCCAGCCAGGATGAAGAGGCAGATGAAATATTCTGTAAGCAGCTGGGAGAAGTCTCATGATCACTAGCCCTTGTTCTCGTGGTGGGCTTCAACTTACCAAATTTCTGCTGGAAATACAATACAGCAGAGAGGAAACAGTCTAGGATGTTCCTGAAGTGTGTGGAAGATGATAACTTCTTGGCACAGTTGGTAAGTGTGAGCCAACTAGGGAAGGCACCCCGCTGGACCTGTTGTTTGCAAACAGAGAAGAACTGGTGGGTGATGTGATGATTGGAGGCTGTCTTGGGCATAGCAATCACAAAATGATACAGTTTTCGATTCTTGGAGAAGTAAGGAGGGTGGTTAGCAGAACTGCCACCTTGGACATTTGGAGAGCAGACTTTGGCCTGTTTAGGAGCCTGGCTGACAGAGTCCCTTGGGAGGCAGTCCTGAAAAGCAAAGAGGTCCAGCAAAGCTAGACGTTCTTCAAGAAGGAAATCTTAAAAGTGCAGGAGCAGGCTGTCCTCATGTGCCAAAAGACTAGCCGGTGGGGAAGAAGACCAGCCTGGCTGAAGAGAGAGCTTTGGCTGGAACTCAGGAAAAACCAGAGAGTTTATGATGTTTGGAAGAAGGGGCAGGCCACTCAGGAGGACTACAAGGATGTTGTAAGGTTACGCTGGGAGAAAATTAGAAGGGCCAAAGCGCAACTATAACTTAATCTGGCTACTGCCATAAAAGACAATAAAAAATGTTTCTATAAATACATTCACAACAAAAGCAGGGCTAAGGAGAATATCCATCCTTTATTGGATGCGGGGGGAAACAGTGACAAACGATGAGGAAAAGGCTGAGGTACTTAATGCCTTCTTTGCCACAGTCTTTAATAGTAAGACCAATTGTTCTCAGGGTACCCAGCCCCCTGAGCTGGAAGACAGGGAGCAGAATGAAGCCCCCATAATCCAAGGGGAAATGGTTAGTGACCTGGTATACCACTTAGATAGACACAAGTCTATAGGGTCAGATGGGATTCATCCAAAGGTACTGAGGAAGCTGGTGGAAGCTCTCACCCAGTCACTTTCAATCATCTATCAGCAGTCCTGGCTCACCGGAGAGGTCCCAGTTGACTGGAAGTTAGCAAATGTGACGCTCGTCTACAAGAAGGGCCAGAAAGAGGAACCGGGGAACTACAGGCCTGTCAGTCTGACCTCAGTGCCAGGGAAGGTTATGGAGCAGATCATCTTGAGTTCCATCACATGGCATGTACAGGACAACCAGGGCGTTGACCCTGCCTGGATGCCAGGTGCCCACCAAAGCCACTCTATCACTCCCCCTCCTCAACTGGACAGGCGAGAGAAAATGCAACAAAAAGCTTGGGGATCGAGAACATTCACCAATTACTGTCACAGGCAAAACAGACTTGACTTGGGGAAATTAGCTTAATTTATTACCAATCAAATCAGAGTAGGGTAATGAGAAATAAAACCAAATCTTAAAACACCTTCCCCTCACCCCTCCCTGCTTCCCAGGCTTAACTTTACTCCCGATTTTCTCTATCATCTCCTCCCCCACAGCAGCACAGTTCATCACACGTTGTTTCTGCCGCTCCTTCCTCCTCAGGGGGAGGACTCTTCACACTCTTCCCCTGCTCCAGCATGGGGTCCCTCCCATGGGAGACAGTCCTCCAAACTTCTCCAACATGAGTCCTTCCCATGGGCTACCATTCTTCACGAATTGCTCCAGTGTGGGTCACTTCCACAGGGTGCAGTCCTTCAGGAACAGACTGGTCCAGCATGGGTCCCCCACGGGGTCACAAGTCCTGCCAGAAAACCTGCTCCAGCATGGGCTTCTCTCTCCATGGGTCCACAGGTACTGCCGGGAGCCTGCTCCAGCGCAGGCTTCCCACAGTGTCACAGCCTCCTTCGGACATCTACCTGCTCCAGCGTGGGGTCTTCCACAGGCTGCAGGTGGATATCTGCTCCAGCGTTAACCTCCATGGGTTGCAGGGGGACAGTCTTCACCATGGGCTGAAGGGGAATCTCTGCTCCGGTGGCTGGAACACCTCCTCCCCCTCCTTCTTCACTGACCTTGGTGTCTGCAGAATTGTTTCTCTCACATAGTCTCACTCCCCTCTTTGGCTGCAGAGGCACAGGTTTTTTTCCCCCTCTTCTTGAGTATGTTATCACAGAAGTGCTACCACCGTCACTGACTGGCTCAGTCTTGGCCAATGGCAGGTCTATCTTGGAGCCATCTGGCATTGGCTCTGTCGGGCACAGGGGAAGCTTCTAGCAGCTTCTCACAAAAGCCACCCCTGTAGGCCCCCCGCTACTAAAACCTTGCCATGCAAACCCAATACACAGGTGATCAGGCCCAGTCAGCAGGGGTTTATAAAAGGCAGGTTCTGCTTGACTAACCTGATCTCCTTCTTTGGCAAGGTGACCTGCTTCGTGGACATGGAAAAGGCTGAGGATGTTGTTTACCTGGACTTCAGGAAAGCCTTTGATACCGTTTCCCACAGCATTCTCCTGGAGAAACTGGCTGCTCATGGCCTGGACAGGTATACTCTTCACTGGGTTAAAAACTAGCTGGATGTCCAGGCCCAAAGAGTTGTGGTGAATGCCGTTAAATCCAGTTGGTGGCTGGTCACGAGTGGTGTTCCCCAGGGCTCAGTATTGGGGCCAGTTCTGTTTAATGTCTTTGTCAATGATCTGGATGAGGGGATTGAGTGCACCCTCAGTAAGTTTGCAGACGACACCAAGTTGGGTGGGAGTGTTGATCTGCTGGAGGGTAGAAAGGGTCTTCAGAGGAACCTGGACAGGCTGGATCGATGGGCCGAGGCCACCTGTATGAGATTCAACAAGGCAAAGGGCCAGGTCCTGCACTGGGGTCACAACAACCCCATGCAACGCAACAGGCTAGGGGAAGAGTGGCTGAAAAGCTGCCCAGCGGAAAAGGACCTGGGGGTGTTGGCCAACAGCCGCCTGAACATGAGCCAGCAGTGTGCCCAGGTGGCCAAGAGGGCCAAGAGCATCCTGGCTTGTATCACAAATAGTGTGCAGCAGGACTAGGGAAGTGATCGTCCTCCTGTACTCAGCACTGGTGAGGCCGCACCTCGAATACTGTGTTCAGTTTTGGGCCCCTAAATGATTCTATGATTCTATCATTTTCAATTTTGGATGTTGCAGAGCAGCAGATACCACCTAGCTGTTCATAGCACTCAGAGTTAGATGCTGAAGGCAAACAATAATTCTGATGCCTATTTACAGCAAGCGTCTGCTGCACACTCACAGCAGGTACCACACATCCCAGGAACAGCAAACACATAATTCATGCAGACTGAACTGCACACCTCTGGCCTAGAAATCCTTGAAAATAAACCATCACACTAAGCTTATATTTAATCCTCTAATATGCTGTCACAGCTAAAAGCTTTCTGCCAGGAGCTAATGAATACTCACCTTCAAAGTATCGTGCAAGAATTCTTATGTAATGGTTCAGCCCTTACTATTAACTAGCTCATTCTAACACTGAAATTATTAGCAAAATGCTTTGTTCATGCCAGGTAGGCAGTTACACATTACAGCTACCTGCTATGTCAGCAGAACTATTTAGTCAAAGACAATCAAGACCCAATTAACCAGGTTCAGTCATTAGAATGCCTTGCTTTCAGTGCTGGATATAGCTTTCGATCACCATATAATAGAAAAGACTCACCACAGAGAGCAGGCACAGTCAAACACAGCCACCATTTTACTTAAGCTTTTTAATGCTGTCAAATAGTAACCATTTGTTCCATGAGCTCTTATCATGCACAGGATTCTCCCTGTTTTCCACCAATTATTATGTTCAAACTATCTTTATTCAAAATGAACATACTGAGACAGAGTTGGCTCACACATCCTGTAAGGAAGTTTCCTAAAGCAGACAAGGTAAAAATGCAGAGCTGCCTATCTTTTGCTTAATAAGCATTGGCCTCCTCCAGCTCCACAGAAAATACTCCAGCGGCTTCTCAGGGTGAGAAATAGCATTGCAATAAGAAGCGTGTATAAAAACCAGCCATGCACGCGGTCACATACAAGAGAGAACTTGAAAACTACAAGAGCCAAGAAACAGCTTCCCTATTCATGATAAGACTTGACTAGTATAGAAGCCACTAATATCACAATCTCTCATGAAAACTAGCATATACTACTCCCTTCTAATTTTACCTCCTACAGCTGTGTAAGAAACAGGTGAACATTATAAATATACATTTGCAATTCACACTCATATTCTTATATTTGAAGATCATGGCACATTATGGTTGACACTTGCCAATCTCAGCCATGAGGACAGACCAAGTCAATGCAGGCCCTGGTCTACCCTGTGATACCAAAGCAGCAGTGAATTTTTCCATAGTAAATGATACAAAACACCATACCACACATCCTACATCTGCAGTGGGTAGATATATACCAGATCTCCAGCTGAAGACATTGCTTACCTGATCAAGATAGAGCTACTCATTTCAATCGCTTGCCATCTATCAAATCAATAGGCACGTGTAAGTATTGTATCAACTTACATAAGCCTCTGGAAACCACTCTAGACCCATGTGACTATAAATAGTGCACTTGGACATGTACTCGTCAGTCATTTTTGAAGGTGCTCTAATATTATCTGCTTCTAATCTGCAACCAATACTGACCATTCACAGTCATGTACACACACATACTTCAATACCTATGGGTACATTACACACAGGTTTCACACTGCAGCCCACTTGAAGTGATCTTGCATAAAACTAACCATGCTCCTTGCCAAATCCAAAGGAACTGTCTCCCCAACAAGCACCTGAAAGCATGCACACCAAACATTACAAATACAGTTATCTACAGACATTCTGCTGGTCTGGACTTGGAATTACCAAGTGCGAGGCAGAAGACCACACCATATGTTTTGAACATCTTCATCTTGTATGACAGATGCTTCCTGCATCTCCACAGAAGTCATTTATTTGTTATTGATATGAGACTGCTTTGTTATGTTTTCCAATACCAACAAGCAGCAAGAGCATGAGAATGTCTGCATAAAAATTGAGGTAGGATTCAGCTTGAGGATATAACATATAAAGGTAAATCTCTCTCTCTAAGTAAGCAAGGCTTCTTAGCTTCCATTAGAGGCAGTGGAGATCTAGCTAAGCAAATGAACAGCATCCAGTAGTTACATAGCTGACCAATAACTGGAGACCTATTTCCAGATGAGCTGAATCACTAAGCTCCATAAACTGAAATGACCAAGGACTCAATTCACTTGTCTAAATATAGGTGCACAGCACCACATCAGGTGCTTTCAGCATGCCAGCTAGCCTGCATCTGCTTCTTCACAACCACTATTTGAGTCTTCCACAGCCGCCAGATTCCGCAGCTGCTGATTCCTAGATTTGGTTTCCTGTGAGAGACTGCAGCTCATGCGGGAAGAAATGGGCATGCGATAATAAGAACAGAACATTCAGTCGAGCACTACTACAGCAATTTGCTGGCTGCATGTTTAGCCCAATATACTTGGACCCCAATGCAATAAGACTAATTTTTACACATGTAGGAGATGCTTCAAACATGAAACCCATGGGACTAATCATACAAGCAAAATGAAGCACGCTGCAAAATGGTCTCTCAATCAGCATCTATGAAGAATGCCTTTCTTCCCTTGTTTTAATTATTTTGTTTCATGTAACTCGACTGTCACATGAGAAGAATTTCACTTTATAATTAAGGCATTTTGCCTTCAACAGTAAATGCAGTTAAAGATTAGTTCAGTAAAACAATAATCCTCTGCTCATAATCCTTCAATAGCAAGGTGAAAGAAAGGGTCACACCTTCAATACCAACCGCCTTGATTGTGGCACAAGGGAGCTAACATAGCAGCCTAAATGACAGTTCCTTCTGAAAAAAAAAACAAAACAAACTGTGTTGACACAAGAACCTAACATTTTTCACTTCACATGAGTTGGTAACACATGAGAAACTGCCTTAGAAACTGAGGTCAAAGTAGATCATGTTAACTTTCAGCAGAGAATTGAAGCTCAAGCCAGTGTTAAGTCAGCTCTAGAAATGAAGATTCTACAGTGTGAAAAATCATGGAAGATCTTACCCTGGTCAGTTATAGTCATCAAAATCAAATTTCAGTCTGTATAATGAATATTTCTCCTGCCTCCAATGCCAAACATGCTCACCCTCCTACCTACCAGGCATTTTCCTCCACAGCAACACTGCAATGCATACCATTAACCCTTCATTATAAATAAGGCAGACCCAAGAGCCTGCCCAGTAAGCCAGACTCCTCTAACCTCCACTTTGAGAGTATGGCATCAATTAAGTTTAAAATTAATTCTATACAACAATGGGCAATTAAAGTTTAAACTAAGCACAAACCACGTGTTCAAAATAAACCTGAATTTCTGTCATCTGTTATATGAAATATTCTTCCAAAAATAAAACCAAACCCCATGCAGAAATGCCTTTGAGTAGGGCCTGATTTTAACACAACTTTTTTCTGCTACTGACGTTATGCTGCACTGAACTTCCCTGTTCTTCTTCATGTTGCTTTTCCTCTCCAATAAAGCAAGCTGCAAGTATTTCCAGTAATTTGACAAAAATGTCCACAAGTTTCAAGTGAAATCACCAACCCAGATCCCACAGACTCATGAGATAGATAAGAGAAACTTTCAATGGGCCTGCTCAGGACTTGTCACAACCATGTACTCATTTGATTCTGCTCTAGCTAGCTTAGTGACCTTCCAGCATTATAGTTGCAAGAGATGCTTCGGCCCAGTTTGTCAGCCACTGCAGTCAGTTAATTTTTCTGACCACATGCTTATGGAATTAATCCATATCGTCTGACCTTATCAGCAAGTATCAAAAGAATTAAGGTAGGCCTTTGGGTTTCAAAAGGCTTAGCAACTTCCATCATTGCCATTTTTTTTTTTTTTACATTTAGTTTGAGACCAAAAGGTACCTGTTTTTACATCAGAGTGGTAATGTGCTGTGCTCAGACTATAAACAAAGCTGTTTTTACTACTGACAGAACCAACCTTTAAGTAACAGCTTCCCTTAACCATTTTAAACAGACCAAAACTACACAGTTCTAATTGCAACATTTTTACTGTTAATATAGGTAAGAGTATAGATGACATGTGATAGTGTAAGTTGCAAAATAACAAATTACATTTTAAAGGTTGTGAAATTGGAATATTTATTTTCAATTCCCAAAGCAACTTCAAGTTTAGTCAAAAGCAATGCAATATTCATCAAACTTGCTTCTAGTTCAGGTCAACTTTTCATAAAAGCCAAGAGTTGCTAACGTACTACAAAATACAAAAATCCCAATGATAACTCCTTAGAGTAGAGCTAGCCATTGTCTCTGGACAATGGAACAAGCCAACACTTGCCACTTCTAACTAGGCAGAATAGTTTCTTATGCATGCAGCAGAGCAAACAAATTATTTAGGACAAGAAGCAACCTACAGATTTCCACATCTTCCCTAGACACTGTACCAACCACGTACAAAGTTGCAAAACAAAATTACTTCTGCTTATTCCATGCTTGCCTTTTTTCCAAGCAAAGTATTTTTGCCTCTATTCGCTACGTGTGTGTATATATATATATAGCTTCTTTTTCTGCAGAATTGCCACTTAACCTGTTGCTGCCTGTTTTCATTTGCACACTTGAGAGTATTCTCCCATGTCAGCCTAAGAAGCCTGCACTTAATCCTATTAAGTTGCATTTGGTTGTGTTGATACCTGCGAATATAGATAGAAGCTCCTGAATACTCCCCTTTACCAAACAAAAAGCAAATCTTTATGAATAGTTAAGATACTTGTAAGATAAGAAGTTCCTGAATACTCCCCTTTAGACAGCTAGGCCTTGGGAGAGCAGATATGCAGAACCATGAGGATAAGAAAGTTGCAAGATGACCATTAGACCAGAACAAACTGACCTTGAAGGACATAGTGTACGTGATCCCAGAACTGAGTTTGCACAGCAGTCAAGGTCAGTCAGCGAACACAGTGAAGAAGACTATGAGCCTTCATCTGACGACCCCCAAAGACCACCTGAAGACGACCACAGAAGATGATTGCGTATGCGGATCGGACATTTACATATGTTAGTAAGTTCCAGGAAATCTCATGTTTATGTAGACGAATTCTTGGAAATCCAATGAATATGTATATTTTCATAGTATATAATTACTGAAAGTCTATCAAGCCTTCGGAGCACTTATGGTGGAATTATCCCCAGTGCTGCCTGGCACTGCAATAAAGAATGCCTGCTTTCTAAAACACCAAAATTAAGTTTTAGAGAGTGAATTATTTTGCCGCTTTCTGGTAACAGATTTTGGTGACCCAGATGGGACCCTGCTCTTGAACACTGATGGATCCGAGGGACTGTAGGACCTCCGACCGGCACCGAGGGATTCTCGGGGAGAACCTCCGATCCCTGGACCAAAGAGTTCTGAGCAAGAACCGTCAATAAGGTAAAGGCATTCTTTCAGTATTATTTTCTGTTGCCTGCCCGTCAGTCGTGGCGAAAGCTGCGCGGGGTTGGGCTGTATCCCTGGGGCAAAGGGAAAGTACCCTTTGATCAAAATTGAAGGATAGGTCTCCTTCCTGAAACCGAGGTTCGAGGTTCGGGAGTTTGTCTGAGAATTTGAATGCTGAATACGGTGGTGACTGTAATTGGGTGCTTTTCTGTGTTTGTTGCCCTAAGTGTTCGTAATTGTGTGTTGTTGTTGTTGTAAAAGCTTGGTTTAAAATCTTGTGCCTTGTTTTTAAAATGGGAACTGGAACTTCTAAAGGGGAAGACGATCTTAAAGAAATTTCCTCTCAGGTGCATTTTACACAATTGGAAGCAAATAGCAGGACCCCCGGGACAAGTTGCAAAGCAAGCTGATCTAATCAAATATCGTAATCAGTGGTGGCCATTGTATAAACTGGAGGATGGAGAAAAGTGGCCAGTTAATGGAACTTTGAATTATGATACTTTGTTGCAATTGATGTTATTTTTAAGACGGGAAGGAAAGTGGGATGAAGCATTGTATGCGGATATGTTTTTCACTTTACATTCACACCCTGAATGGCAGAAGAAGTGTGGGATAAATTTGGCTCCTTCAGATCCTTTGGTGCTAGCATTGGAAAAAGATAGTAAGAGCAATGGAAAAGGGAAAGGTTTGAAAAGATGTTGTTCTGCTTGTAGTATTGGACAGAGGTGTTTAAAATTAGTTCAGGATGAGCCAGAGGATGACCCAGAAATGTTGGTTGCTCCCGGGTTGAGACAGAGATTGCAGAATGATAAACCTGATCCCCTTGAAGTGGGCAACTCTTGAGAACAGAAAGACAGAAGTGACTCCGGTAGCTGAGGGAACTTGTAGTCGGCAGGGAGCAGTGCTGCAAGCTCCATTGAGACAGGCTGTTGGAAATGAAGGACCAGTGATTGTGAGGGTGCCGTTTTCAATTGCTGATTTAAATAATTCAAAGCAGGTGGCAGGCAATTATAGCGATAATCCTGATAAGGTGGCTAAAGCCTTTGATACAATGATCAGAAGTATAGACCCTGATTAGAAGGATATTGATGCTATTATGTCGGTATTGTTTGACAGCACAGAAAGAAAAATGATCTTTAGAACGGCAAGAACTCAAATAGAGGGACAAATTGCTACAGGACAATTGCAGGGTCGGTGGGAGCAACATTTATCTCCTACAGATCCGGATTGGGATCCTAATGACAGAATGGAAAGGGAATTAATAAAACGATACCAGATACTGATTTTGTTTGGAGTTAGGAATGCTATTCCCAAAGCGGTAAATTGGTTGAAGTTGTGTCAGATTAAGCAGAATAAGGAGGAGTCGCCGAATGAATTTTTAGATAGACTAAAAGAAACTGCACAAAAATACACCACTATGGACCTGGAATCAGAAGAAGGGAAAAATCAGTTAGCGTTCCTCTTTATAGGACAGTCAATAGATGATATTCGGAGGAAATTGCACAAGTTGCAGGGCACAGATGCCAAAGACTTAGGGAAATTGTTGGAAGTTGCATGGATAGCTTTCAGAAACAGGGATCAGGTGAAAGAAAAATATGATGCTCGGTTGATAGCAGCTTTAGAAGGATTGCAAGTAAGTAGAGGAGGATTTTGAGGAGGTAGAAATGGAGTCCGAGGAAGAGGATGAGTTAGAGGACTTCCTAATCCTACAGTGGGGAGAAATCAATGTGCTTATTGTAGACAGGAGGGACACTGGAAAGTGAACTGCCCTTCCCGACAGGGAATGGAAGGAACCAGTTCCATTTTGAGAACAATAAATGCAGTTAACAATGAGGAATGAAGGGGACCAGAGGTATCTTCCCCAGCAGAACCTCTGGTTAAAATACAGCTGGGGGAAGATCAAACTGAAATAGAAGTCCTGGTAGATACTGGAGCAGCTTATTCGGTTTTGAATGAAAAAGGTTTTGAATTTAGTAATAAGAGAATCAAAGTTGTTGGTGTGACTGGTAATGCTGAAACTAGGCCATTCTTCAAGCCTTTAACATTTAAAATTGGAAAACAATGGGTAACACATCAATTCCTGTATTTACTGGGAGCTCCGAAACCTTTACTAGGGCGAGACTTGTTAGAAAAATTGGAAGCGGAAATACGATTTAAAGATGGGGAAGTCGATGTGTTAATTCCTGAATCTAAACTTGTACAAGCGACTGTGTTCCTATTGCAGGAAGATAAAACTTTAGGAACTGGCATCCCAGCAGAAGTGGAAAATGCAGTGATATCCCTCGTATGGGCGTGAGAAGTCCCTGGTAAAGCTAAGAACGCTGAACCGGTAAAAAATGAAGTCAAAGCAGGAGCAAAGCTGGTAAGACAAAACCAATATCCTTTGAAACTAGAAGCTAGAATCGGGTTAAAGCCCATTATTAGGAAATTTATAAGCTATGGTCTGCTGAGGGAACATGAATCAGAATACAACACTCCCATCTTGCCAGTAAAAAAGGCAGATGGGAAAAGTTATCGATTGGTCCAAGATCTAAGAGCTATTAACCATATTGCTCAGGATATTAATCCAGTAGTTGCAAACCCATACACTTTACTGACAACGATAAATGAAACCCAAGAATGGTTCACAGTTATGGATTTGACAGATGCCTTTTTCTGCATACCTCTCGATCAAGAAAGTCTAAATATATTTGCCTTTGAGTGGGAAAATCTGGAAACTGGTTGTAAATCACAGTACACTTGGACAGTGTTGCCACAGGGATTCAAAAATAGTCCTACAATATTTGGAAATCAATTAGCCAAAGAATTGGAAACCTGGAAAAGAGGATACAAGACAGGGACTGTGTTGCAGTATGTCGATGATATTCTAATTGCAGCTGTAACCGAAGAAGAATGCTTACAATTAACAATTGATCTTTTGAATTTTGTGGGAATGAATGGTTACTGAGTTTCAAAAGAAAATGCTCAAGTCGTTTGAGAATCTGTCAAGTATCTGGGATTTGAACTTTTGAAAGGACAAAGAAGACTGAACACAGAAAGAAAGGAAGCTATCTGTCAACTTTCGGAGCCCCAGAATGCACGTGAGCTGTGGACCTTCCTGGGAATGGTGGGGTGGTGCAGGCTGTGGATTGCAGACTATGGACTTACTGTGAAACCTTTATATGAGCTACTGAAAACTTCACTGCCTGGATGTTTGGAATGGGACGACAGCACCAGAAATGCTTTCAAATGAATAAAAAGAACTCTGATGAAAGCACCAGCTTTAGGACTTCCTGATCCAACTAAAACTTTTGAATTGTTTGTTTACAAATGACAAGCTATAGCTCTGGGAGTGCTCTCTCAGATGCCAGGAGGCAACAGACGCGCTGTGGCCTATTTCTCCAAGCAATTGGACCATACCAGCAAAGGATGGCCAGGTTGTCTGAGAGCTGTAGCTGCTGCTGTGCTGTTAATTCAGGAAGCCCGGAAACTGACACTGGGACAGAAAATGACTGGTTTTGTAGCACACATGGTACTCACTGTCCTGGACCAAAAAGGTGGGCACTGGTTGTCTCCGAGCTGGATGTTGAAGTACCAGATAGCACTTCTTGAACAAGATGATACTGTTTTAAAATCAACTGCCGTAGTAAACCCAACAGTTTTCCTGTCATCTCGACAACTGGAAGAAGAAGAACCCATGCGTAATTGTTTACAGATCATCGAGGAAGTGTATTCCAGCTGACCTGACCTGAAAGACACCCTTCTGGAAAACCCAGACTGGGAGCTATATTCGGACAGGAGCAGCTTTGTGAAAGAAGGGATCCGGATGTCAGGATATGCTGTGACCACAGTGGATACTGTTGTAGAAGCAGAAGCTCTCCAATCAAAAATGTCAGCCCAGAAAGCAGAACTGATTGCACTAACCAGAGCTTTAGAATTAAGTGAAGGAAAGCAAGTGAATGTACGGACCGATTCCAAATATGCATTTGGAGTATTACATGCACATGGAGCGATTTGGAAAGAAAGGGGACTATTGTCATCTCAAGGTACCGGAATTAAACATGCGGAGCAGATTCTAAAGTTACTCGAAAGTGTACAGAAACCAAAAGATGTAGCTGTTATGCACTGCAAAGCTCACCAAACTGGCTGCACCCCACAAGAAAGAGGCAATCAATTGGCCAATTTGACCGCTCGTAAGGCTGCAGAAAAGGGTAAAGGAATATTGGCAATAATACCTGAAAAGAAAATAGAATTAGGAGAATCTCCTAACTATGACAGTCAGGACAGAAACTTAATTGAAACATTAAGAGCTGAGATACAGAAAAATGGATGGGCTGTTACTCCTGCGGGGCAGGTAATTCTAACCCCAATTTTGGTGCATGAAATAGTAAAGAAAGTACATAATAGTGTTCACTGAGGAACCGAGAATTTACTGAAACATCTACAAAAGTCAGTGGTGAGTGATAATATGGTAGAAATTATAAGGTCCGTAGTTGAAAGGTGTGAAACATGTCTTAGGAATAATCCAAAGACACAGAATAAAATTCAATTTGGATCCACAAAACCAGGAAATACTCCAGGAGAGCACTGGCAGATAGATTTCACTGAACTGCCAAGAAAAGGAGGGTTAAAATACCTGTTAGTATTGGTGGATACTTTTACAGGATGGCCTGAAGCCTTCCCATGTCGCACCAACAAGGCCAGGGAAGTTGTCAAAATCTTACTTAAAGAACTAATACCACGATTTGGTGTTCCTTTAGGGATTTCCTCTGATAGGGGGCCACATTTTGTTGCAGAGATTGTCCAACAAGTAAGTAGAGTATTACAAATAACATGGGAGCTGCATGCCCCCTATCGCCCACAATCTAGTGGATGGGTAGAGCGCATGAATCAGATCTTAAAACTGCAATTGAGTAAAATTTTCCAAGAAACCTCAATGACTTGGATACAAGCACTTCCACTTGCGCTGAGAATTAGAGTTCAGCCTAAGGGAAAACATCGGTTAAGTCCTTATGAGCTGTGGTATGGGAGACCGTACCAAATTCCTAAATTACCAGAAGAATTAAACATCAGAGGTGAAACAGATTTACAAAAGTATCTAATGTCCCTAGGGACACTGATACGAGAAATGAAAAAGAATGTGATTGTAAACAAATCTCTCAATCTTGATTCCCCAGTACATCCGTTCCAGCCCAGAGATTGGGTATACCTGAAGTCATGGACTGGAGAACCCCTGCAAGAAAAGTGGAAAGGACCATTTCAGGTTTTACTGACAACATACACAGCCATAAAACTAGATAAGAAAGGGCCCTGGATTCATTACTCAAGAGTCAAAAAGGCTCCTAAACCATGGACTTCCAAGGAGACAGCTCCTCTCAAGCTCATTTTCAAACGACAACTTTAGTTTCTGTGTTATTGATAAATTCAGAAGTGTTTGGGCAGAAACTAGGAAGTCCATGGCACGAGAATGTTCATATGCAATTAGTAGTGGAAGTAGCTTCAGCTATTAATGCAAGCAAATGTTGGCTTTGTGCTAGATTCCCAAAGCATAGTACTCAGTCCGATGTAACACTAATTGGCCTACCAATTCCTTTCAATACCACATGGAATAATCTTTGGGACAGTCCAAAAGTTTATTTTAAAGCTCAGAATAATAATCCACAAGTTTGGAAAATTCAAACTCCCCAACTGACAGACAAGGTTAAGTGCATTACTGACCGGAATTCAGAACAAAAAGGAAACTGCTCCGTAGGGAATTATTCACAATGTGATTGGTACACGCAATTACAATTGTGGAAAAAACAACAGGAAAATTTTGGGAAGTGACCAAAGGAACGGGATGGTACTGGCTATGCAGAGACCAAGCTCTTAAAGTACTACCTCCTTGGTGGACAGGTTCTTGTACGCTAGGGGCAGCGTCCCCAGACGTTAAAGTAACAACACATCTCCATGGAATGGGGGGAATTAAATCCCCAATTGGAAAACAAAGAAGAGCAATGGATAATCCATTGATTACTCGGTCTACTACCTTTCACTCATTTGTAAGATGGTTAATCCCAGCATTAGGAGACAGTGAATTGGAAAAAGCAATAGTAAACATATCAGGAGTCATTGAGAAAATTGAGAATGCCACATCCGATGCTATAAAAGCTTTACAAGAAGAAACTACCAAGCTTTCGAAAGTTGCGTTACAAAACCGGAAGGCTTTAGACACGATGTTGGCTTCCCACGGAGGCGTATGTGTGGTAGTAGATACAAGTTGCTGTACATACATTGATGAAAGTGGAAGGATATCAGAAGATTTAAAAATCATACCTAACCAAACAACAATCTTACATGAAGTAACTAAAGATAATACCTCTTTTGGGTTTAAAGAGATTTGGAATACTCTCACTTCTTGGTTACCTAATTGGTTATGGCTGAAGAGATTATTTTTATTAATGATTTTTATTATTGTAGTTTGTATTCTTGTATTCAATTATTTCACAAACCAACATTAACCTCGTGTTCAATGACAATGCCTAAAATAGGACACAGGTAAAGGTTTAACAGAAAATTCCTCATATGAATGAAAAGGTGCCCCACAGGTAGACAGGCAAGCTGGTCCTGAGATCATGCATGAGACAAAGGTAGTGCCAACACCAAGATGTCCAGACCAGTCCTGATCCTGTCTACCCTATGACAGAGCACTATGCTACCTCTGCAAAAACCCTGTTCTCTTCTATCCTTCAAAAATGTGTTTAGCAGGCAGTGTGCTCCCCAAACGCAACGAAGCCATACCACTGGAAGTCAGGCTGTTACCACCATCTCTAGATGAGATCCTGCTCTAAAATTTATACATTCAAGTACTACTTGCCTTCCTCTGCTCTATTTCTTAACGGCTCCCCCTGCAGTAGTCTCTTTAAAAGTGAAGAGGCCCAAACTCTGATTTTTTGCTGTTTTCAAGTCTCTACATCTCTTCTGTGAAGCCCGGTATCTTGGCATGCCTGATAAACTGAGATTCATGGATCAATGAGCAGCGATAACAAAAGGCTTTAATGGAGAATAAAAGGAACATCTTAGAAACTGTTCATTAAGTTCTTTTCCTAATGTGTATATTATACTGTTAACTATGCGATGGCTTTAGTGAAGATGTTGCCCATAATGCATTGCTGGCTGCAAGGGAGGGCTGCCCCAACTTCTTTTTGGCTAATTCTCATATGTTAGTTCCATGGATATTTTCTGTATACACTGAAGAAGCAGCTGTGTGCTTTGTAAGGTAAACTTTTTAAGGCACGCTTTTTGCACATCAGTGCAGTTTCTGAGCTGCCCGTTGGTTAGAAGATGTGAAAACATTATCTCTAGAGCAAGGGTAAAGTATAATTAGTGTTCCTGGCTGGTTATTGCTCCTTGTCGTGGTGTTGCAGGCCAGTCCAGGAAAAAGGTCTCCATGCACATCACTCTTCGCAAAACTGCCTGGGCGTATGGCAAACACAGGCACAGGAAGTTCCTAACAAAACCCCTGCTTTAAAGCTACCTATCAAAATCCACATACTCAGTGCAAGTGCCTGAAAACTTAGGTATCAAGTTCAGAGGAATTAAATTGCTCTGCTACAGGAAAAACAAGTTTGACTGCTAGGCAGCAACTGAAATAGCACACAGTTCTGTTTAAGCTCCTCGATATCCCTAGCACTCAAGCATGTGATATCACAGTCATTACTGCTCCCTGCTCTACCAGCAATCTTGTGATGTAATCTAT
Source organism: Nipponia nippon (assembly GCF_047370975.1). Lineage (NCBI taxonomy): Eukaryota > Metazoa > Chordata > Aves > Pelecaniformes > Threskiornithidae > Nipponia > Nipponia nippon. The sequence goes on from NW_028262380.1 coordinate 63,691,261, forward strand.
TATTTCCAAGCAACTGTAGCTGGGCTACAGCACCTAAACTGCTTTTACTGTCAAGCATAAAATTTTATTTGCTCCCCATACATCAAGTATTGTGCAGTTATCACTTGGTCGTCCTCCTCTGGACACACTCTAATAGTTTGATGTCTTTCTTATATTGAGGCACCAAAACCGCACACAGTAATCGAGGTAGGGCCGCATCAGTGCAGTGTAGAGTGGGACAATCAAATCCCTTGACAAGCTAGCTATGCTGTGCTTAATCCACCCCAGGACGCAGTTGGCCCTTTTGGCCGCCAGGGCACACTGTTGGCTCATATTTAACTTGCCATCAACCCAACCCCCCAGATCTCTTTCTGTGAGGCTGCTTTCCAGCCTCTCATCCCCCAATTTGTACGTATAACCAGGATTACTCCGTCCCAGGTGGAGAATCTGGCACTTGCTCTTGTTAAATTTCATACAGCTGGTGATTGCCCAGCTCTCTAGTCTATCCAGATCTCTCTGTAAGGCCTTTCTACCCTCGAGGGAGTCCACAGCTCCTCCTAGTTTAGTATCGTCAAACTTACTTACATTTGATTCCTGCATCCAGATCATTCATTAAAACATTAAAGAGCATGGGCCCTAAAATTGATCCCTGAGGAACCCACTGGTGACTGGCCACCAGCCTGATGTAACCACATTTACATGTAACCCTTTGAGCCTGAACACCCAATGTATTATGGACTTTGCTAGCTGTGTGCTGGACAGTTTTTCCAGAAGTATACTGTGAGAGACAGTATCAAAAGCTTTGCTAAAATCCAAAACCACCACACCTACTGGTTTCCCTTGGTCAACTAGATGGGTGACCTTGTCATAAAAGGAAATTAAGTTGGTTAAGCAGGACTTTCCCCTCGTGAACCCATGCTGGCTATGACCTATGACTGCATTGTCTCTCAAGTGTTTTTCAATAACTTCCAGAATAATCTTCTCCAAAATTTTACCAGGTACTGAAGTGAGACTGACAGGCCTGTAATTACCAGGGTCTTCCTTACACTTCTTGAAAATTGGGACAACATTTGCCAGCTTCCAGTTGACTGGGACCTCTCCAGACTCCCAAGACCATTGAAAAATAATGGAGAGAGGTCGTGCGATGACATCAGCCAGCTCTTTCAGTACTCTGGGATGAATCCCATTGGGCCCCATAGATTTACGTGCATCCAGCTGGAGCAGCAAGTCTCGAACAAGTTTAGGGTCAGCTGGGATTTTATCATCTCCCCAGTCATGGTCTTCCAACACAGGGCTCTGGGGGTCCCAGGGCTCTGGTGGTCCCAGGGCCCATCATTGGTGTTGAAGAAGGCATTAAACATCTCCACTTTGTCTATGTCCCTATTAGTGAGATGACCAACTTCATCAAGCAACAGACCAACGTTATCTCTGATTCTCCTTTTGCTGTTAACTTATTTTTAAAAGTCCTTTTTGTTGTCCTTCACAGTGCTGGCCAGCCTGAACTCTAATCGAGCTTTGGCTGCACAAATTTTCCCCCTACAGTGGTGAACAGCATCTCTGTAGTCCTCCTGTGTCACCTGTCCTTGCTTCCAATATCTGTACACTTTCCTTTTCCACCTAAGTTCTAGAAGAAGATCCCTGCTCAGCCAAGATAGCCTTCTGCCCCGCTTGCTTGACTTCTGACACTTCGGAATTTCCTGCTCCTGGGCTCTTAAGAGATGGCTCTTAAAAAGTGACCAGTATTCATGGACCCCAATAACTTCAAGAGCAGACTCCCAGGGGACCTTACTAACTAGCTCCTTCAGCAGCCCAAAGTCTGCTCTCCCCATATCCAGGGTTGATATTTTGCTGGCAGTTTTTCTCCTATCGTCAATGATTTGAAACTCAACTACTTCATGGTTACTGTGATCAAGACAGCCGCCAATCACCACTTTGCCCACGAGTCCCTCTCTGTTTACAAACAACAAATCTAGGAGGCCACCTTTCCTAGTCAGCTCCTTCAGTACCTGAACCATGAAGTTACCTTCAACATGCTTCAGAAATTTCCCGGACCTGTTTGTGTCCACTGTATGATATTCCCAGTTGATGTCTGGAAAGTTAAAATCACCCATAAGGACAAGGGCAGTCGATCTAGAGATATCCCTTAATTCCTTGTAGAATAATTCATCGGTGTCATCATCCTGGCTGGGTGGTCAATAGTAGACTCCCACAGCAACATCCACTTTATTTGCTTTCCCCTTCATCCTTACCTAGAGGCTCTCAACCGCGTTGTTGCCAACTGTAAGCACCATACAATCCAATCTGTCCCTTACATACAGTGCCACCCTCCCGCCTTGCCTGCCCTGCCTATCCTTCCTGAAGAGCCTATAACCGTCCATCACGGCACAACCAGTCATAGGACTCATCCCACCATGTTTTGCTTATGCCAATTATGTCATAGCTCTGGGACTGGGCCAAAGCTTCTAGCCCCTCTTGTTTATTCCTCATGCTACGTGCATTAGCATAAAGACATTTCAAATGTGCTCCAGTGTACTCATCACATCACGGAGCAGACTGAAGGACCTCGCTAGCACACTGTCCCTCAAACATTGGGCATGCCGCCCCCAGGATTATCTCTAGCCAGCCTAGTTTTATCCCTTTCCCCCTTCGAATCTAGTTTAAAGCTCTTTCAGTGAGCCCTGCTAACTCCTGCACAAAGATCCTTTTCCCCCTTTGAGACAGGTGTACCCCATCTGTCCCAACAGGCCTGGTGTTCTGTAAACGAACCCATGATCAAAAAACCTAAAATTCTGCCAGTGACACCAGTCACAGAGCCAGGTATTGATCTTCTGAATCTTCCTGTTTCTTTCCTCATCATTCCCTGCAACTGGAAGGATAGAGGAGAACACTGCTTGTGCTCCTAATCCCTTAACCAGTCATCCCAAGGCCCTGAAGTTTCTCTTCTGCTGTACAACCTGTACTACTTCATCTGACAAATGGGGAACAGAACAGTTAGTAAAAGCACTTACTCTCAAAGGGTTTTTTCCATCAGAAGTGCTCATGGCACAAAGTTTAAAACACAGGACCCTAACAGCAGACTTCATTCCCTTCCCAACTGCCTGCCTCCCCATCCACGAGGCATGCATCACTGGCTGCTGCAGACAAAATCCTGGCACTCACAGGCACAGATGGGGTTACGCTTAACCAACAGAACTACATCTGACACTTCCAAAACCCAGCTGCATAAAGGAAGTGGCACACAGCAAAACAGGCATCTTGGGTGCCCACTGAGTAGTAGCACCCCAGAGAAGAGCAGACTTAAGGGGGACGCAATCCAACATCCATTCAGGTCAGCAGGAGTCTTTATAGTGGTCTCACCTCAAAGGGGTATTGGATCAAGCCTACAAAACAGTCCTTTTAAGTCAATGACCAAATTCAAACTATCCGTATTTGTGTCCTCCTTTTGCAGTAAGCTCTCTGTTAACACATGGCATTACTAAATCTTCCCAGCATTTTCAGGAGACCTTGTTTATGCTTCAGGTTAATGGCCCTACTGACTTCAGACGGGACACAGACTGCCACTGAAGTGCTTCTGCTGTACTGCAACACTGGCAGAAGAAACTTAACTGAAACACACGCGTATTTCCATGAAGATTGTAAAGGCTAGAGAACACACACTAGAGAAAGCTGTTCTATGAAATATTGTACTGATCATTTTCACTTTGACTTAATGAAAGCTAGATGTTTTCCCCAAATTGGCACAAAAGAAAAACAAAACTCTCCATCTTCAAGGTTAACTGCATCACTAAGTATCAAATTCATTTTATCATCCTGAACATTCAAGGTAAGGACAGTCCAGGTTATTCAAAGGGCACAAGAAGGAAGGTGAGGCATATAAATAATCCAAAGTATCATTGACAGAAACACTATTCTGAGCTGCCATTGAATCCTTCCAAATACATAGAGCACACAAAAATAATAAAGTGTTTTATATACTCATTTAAGTCTGCTATACCATTACACATCCACACATTTTGAGACAGTATCAACAAGCTTAGACTTGCCTTCACCCCAACTCCATGTATATTATTGCCTGGACATACCCTAGCATCTACTTCTCTATTTTCAAATCAATCACTGCTTCACTAAACAAAACTTTGGAATTTATTTTTATGTGTCCTCTCATTCATTATGAGAGGGATTTTTTAATATATATATTTCTGAGCCCGTTTTACACTGGCTAGCCCCTGGGTAGGATGAAATGAATACAAAAGGAAGTACTCTGGAGGTTTTACACCTTCCTCCAATGCTACTGTTGGATGAGCACCACCTGCTGTGGCCTGAGCCAGCTTGGCAAATTCCATGCTGTAAAGGACCGACAGAAAAACGTGGTTTTTGTCTCGACATTGCCGCTGTAGCGCCATCCAGCGTCGCGCTTCGAAAAGACCACCTTCTCCACAGCTTTAAGAAAAACAACCTCGTGCGCCTGCGCACAGACTAAAGGCGCGAAAAGAGCTGAGGCGGGGACAAAAAAGGCGCGAAAAGAGCAGAGGCGGGGACAGCACATCCGTGGCGAGCCGCACGTACGCATTTGTGATCCGCGCATGCGTGAGCCCCTATATAAGGAGCACATGTGGCCCTCGGGTGGGGCGGCAGCGGCGGTGCAGTGAGAGACCGCTCCTTCTGTTCCTGCACCCTCAAGCCTTCCCCTCCCCCTCCCTCTCCGCTTCGGTCCCCGACGACGCCCGAGGCCACCGGAGACCCAGCAGAAGATCCCAGCAGAAGATCGTCAGGACTCGAGGTGGTGGCGGTAAACTCCTCCTTTTCTTTCTTTCTCTTTCTCTCTCCCCTATTCTTTTCCCCTCCTCCCTTGCCCTCCCTCCTCCCTCCGTTCTCTTCTCCCCTCGAATAAAAGTAAAAGGTTGTATGACATTTGACCAATTCCAGCGTCTTAATCTTGTCCTTGGGATCGTATCAAAACCTCCCCCGACATTGGATCGGGACATTTAATTGGCGTCACGGACAGGATCCCTTGAGATGATAGTGTCATACAACCTTATGGTGTGCTGAGCGATTGTGTGTGAACGAGACATACAAATAAGTACGAAGCGAGTGCGGAGTTCCGATCTGCGCTTCTGCTCTCCCGCAAGGGAAGCAGCCGGAGACGAACGAAGCGTAAGGAAGGAGCGGGTGTTGAGACCTTTGCACTGAAGTGCGCGTGCTACTTTGTGATTTGAGCTCCTGAGGGAGGATAGGGGAAACTTGAATTTTATGTTGTGACTCCCTCAGGATGATATCCCCTTTGTAGGCTCTCCTCTGTCTCATACTAGTTTATGGTTTGGCCTCCTGGGGGAGTATAGGGGAAGCTTGTTACGGTGTGACCCCCTCAGGACGATATCCCCTTTGTAGGCTTGTCTTTGTCTCGTAATAGTGTGCGGCTTGGCCTCCTGGGAGCATATAGGGGAAACTTGGTCTTTTTAATGTTTGACCCTCCCGGGATGAATTCCCCTTTGTAGGACATGGCCGCCCAAAAGGCAGGCGATTTTTGTGAAGAGACGGAGAGATTATATGAGTTTTTAGAAACGTACCGCTCTCGCCCCTCACCCCCAGGACAAGATTGGGCTCGGGACAACTGGTTCCAACTGCAAAGTGTTATGGACCAAATAGCGGTCTTACATAGAGAAGCTAGAGTAAAGAAAGGGAAAGCCATCGTATGTGCTGTGTTAGGAGCGTGTCTGGCAGCGGCGGTGGAGGATAAGAAGCGAGCGCCCTGTCCATCGGAGGCTGTGGTCGCTTCGTTGCAAGCAGCAATAACACCGCGCGAGAGCAACTACTAGAGACCAAACGGGCGCTAGAGGAGGAGAAGCGCTAGAATATGATTCTGAAGGAGGAGCTGAGGGTTCAGCTCCTGAGGGAGGCAGACACCCCCGCTGAGGCGGAGGTAATGCTGGAGGAGAAAGGGGTACGCCAAATTTACCCCCAGAAAGATCTAAAGCGATTAAGGGAGACTGTGGATAACCGCCCCCATATATGCCTGCTGGTAAAGACAGAATACATATATGAGGACGATAGTGACAGCCGTCCCCAAGTTGTAACGAAAGAAATCCCTTTTACCGCCACCGAATTGGCTAAGCTCCGAAAGGACTTTGCTAGAACAGCAAGGGAGTCCGAAACCGAATACGTGTGGAGGGTATCCCTGTCAGGGGGGGGACAGGATCATCCTATCGGAAAAGGAAGCAGAGGGGTATTGGGGCCCCGGTGTCTTTCTCACAACGGGCGATCGCCGAGCCCCATGGTCTCTGACCCAGAGGGCTGCATATTGGGCGGGGGGGCTGAACCCATTGGAGAGGGGGATCCCCTAGCTATAACTGACTCGGTCGCGCAACTACTAGAAAACGTACAAAAGGCGGCTTGCCTACAAATGATGTACGACCGGGAGCTGAAACCAAATCTAAGCTCTCCAATGTTGCTATCTGTAGACCCCGAGCGGCTGACGCCGCTAGTAAGAGGACTCCCTGACTCGCTAAAACCTATCGGGATCCAGTTACAGGGGAGCATTCAAAACGCCTCGCGAGGAGCGAATCGCAGCTGCCCTGGAAGGAACGGTAACCCCCGAACAGCGGCAGTCGGGGAGAAAGGTGTGGACCTGAGGGGAGATAGCCCAGGAACTAATAAACTATGGGAGAAAATATGGGCCAGTAGGCAGAACTTACAATAAAGTGGAAACTAGGGCCGTGCGGACAGCGGAGCCGGCAAACAAACTGCTGGCTCCTTCAGGGGGAAGCCCCGACCCAATAAAAAGGGAGAAACCCCCATTCTGACAAGAATTGTGGCAGAAGGGACTGCAAAAGGGTGTGCCCCGAGACCTAATGGACGGGCTCCCCACCAAGAAGTTGGAGCTCCTGGTGCGGAGGTGGTCTGGGCAAGGACCCCCTCCCAAACTGAACCTGCCTCCCGTGCCAGCGTTGGACAGGGAGGAAGGGTTTAAGAAGGACAAAAAGAGTGGTGGGAAACTAAAACCTCCGCCCTCTCAGGGTGAGGAGGGAGGCGGAGGGTGGATGTTCATCAGACAACTCACCTGCAATAATAAAGGAGACCTACTAAACCCCACCAACCGGGATGGGCTGAGCAGGTGGGGGAGGCAGTGGCCAATGTCAGTAACCACTGGGGTACAAACGGGTGTCCAAAAATTGCAGCATTTTTGTCCACAAGCCCCATCCATGGTACCCGTCTCTCAAAACTCTAATTCCCCCAGTGCATCGTCTTACTCCTGTGGCCAGCTGGTTCTGGTCAAGCTTCCCACCGTGGGAGCTGTGTCTCTCATATTAGATACCCCCCTACACAAATATGCATGGAGAGCGAAAGATACCGGTGGGAGAACCCACAAAATCCACACCAAATGGATTATTCCCTCCTTCTAACCCAAGGAGCGAGTTTTGTTCCTGTTTCTGTTTTTAAGGGCGGCGATGTGATCACGATGCACCTGCTACTTTGGGTCATTTTAACTCAGGGACCCTTCCATGAAAGTGATGAACGACCACTCCCTCTACCTTCCCCTCCTCCATACAACCCCTTCAAGAACAATGAGTTCGTGTTATTAGCAAAAGCCATGAGTCAAACTTTCAATCTGAGCCACTGTTGGGTTTGCAGCGGACCCCTAGGGCTATCAAGTTGGCCGTGGACATCGGCACCTCTCACCCCAGACCAAATAGTAAGCAAATATAGCGAAGCCGCAGACGATCCATGGGATGACAGTGGCACCTGGCCAATTCAGTTTCCAACTAAGGGGCAATACTGTTTGGATCGCACCCAGAAAGGAGGGGTCGAAGTGGGAGAAAGCAAATGTCAATGGACTCTCACACGTAAGCCCCTCCACAAGGAAAAGGACCTGTGGGTGTGGCTTAATGAAACAGGGCATAACCAGGGGTTTAAGGGATATTGGTCAAGCAAAAATGAAACCTTGATTCTCTGACATTACAAAACAAACTTGTAAATGGAGGGGTACTTAAGGGGCTTGGTATTGTACTGGCCGAATAAGGGATGGGGCAACCACCTTTTTCAGTCCTCTGGGTGACAAAGACACAACTTATTTTCAGTTTCCACTGGGGAAAGATGGGCCATTTGCTAAGGGGAATAAAGCCAAAAAGGGGCATTATTGGATTTGTGGGAACACGGCATATAAGTTCTTACCCGCGGGGTGGTAGGGAGTTTGTTATATAGGGAATATAAGGCCCCTCTTTTTTTCTCCTGCCAGAAACTGGTGGACCCCAACTAGGCATAAAAGTGTAGGATAACCTCGGGGATAGAAGGATTGCCCATAAGACGCGATCTACCAAGATAAATTTAGGTGGGACACAAAAATGGGGAAATGACGAATGGCCCCCTGAGCGAATAATTGAACACTATGGGCCAGCAACCTGAAATCCTAACGAGCCCATTGCAGGGGCAAGAGAACAGATTTATAATCTAAATCGAATAATTAGACTACAAGTAGCCCTAGAAATTATCACCAACAAAACTGCTGATGCCATAGACCTATTAACTCGACAATCACAACAAATGCGCACGGCAATCCTTCAACACTGTATGGTTTTAGATTATTTATTGGCTGAGGAGGGAGGGGTGTGTGGAAAATTAAATATCTCTAACTGCTGCCTAGAAATTGATGATGTGGGAGAAGTAGTTCTCCAGTTGACCCAAGATATCAGGAAAATAGCCCATGTCCCTGTTCAAACCTGGAGTGGTTGGAACGGTGATTTGTGGTCCTGGTTACCAGGGGCACCCTGGGTGAAACAATTAATATTGTATCTGCTATGTGCAACTGCCACCTTACTGTTCCTGCCCTGCATAATTCCCTGTTTTATTCAATTAATTCGACATGTTGTGTCAAATATGCAATTTGTTCCCAGCCCTCCACCTGATGGTGCACCAAAAATCCGTACCATCCATTAGCCACAACCTACCTCCGTACCAATCATTTAAACCCATTCCCAATTTCTCCTGAAGGAAGAAATTGCATATTGCCAGTTACTGTTAACCCCATTCCTAATGTTTGTCCTCCAAAGTTGAAGAATTGTTAAAGTTGTTCGAGAATGAGTTTGCATTGAGCAGCACCTTAGTTCATCTGTGTTAAGATGTTCCTTCACCTAAAACAATGTTGTTCCCTTCCTCCTTCCCACAATTTTCCTCCACCCTTATCCCCAACTCCCTCAACTCCCGTTTTCTTCCTTTCTCCCTTCTTTCCTCTCTCTTTCTCTTCCTCCTATGCCACCAAGCTGCAATGTCGAGCCACGGGGTGGTGTAAAGGACAGATAGAAAAACGTGGTTTTTGTCTCGACATTGCCGCTGTAGCGCCATCCAGCGTCGCGCTTCGAAAAGACCACCTTCTCCACAGCTTTAAGAAAAACAACCTCGTGCGCCTGCGCACAGACTAAAGGCGCGAAAAGAGCTGAGGCGGGGACAAAAAAGGCGCGAAAAGAGCAGAGGCGGGGACAGCACATCCGTGGCGAGCCGCACGTACGCATTTGTGATCCGCGCATGCGTGAGCCCCTATATAAGGAGCACGTGTGCCCCTCGGGTGGGGCGGCAGCGGCGGTGCAGTGAGAGACCGCTCCTTCTGTTCCTGCACCCTCAAGCCTTCCCCCCCCCCGCTTCGGGCCCCGACGACGCCCGAGGCCACCGGAGACCCAGCAGAAGATCCCAGCAGAAGATCGTCAGGACTCGAGGTGGTGGCGGTAAACTCCTCCTTTTCTTTCTTTCTCTTTCTCTCTCCCCTATTCTTTTCCCCTCCTCCCTTGCCCTCCCTCCTCCCTCCGTTCTCTTCTCCCCTCGAATAAAAGTGAAAGGTTGTATGACATTTGACCGATTCCAGCGTCTTAATCTTGTCCTTGGGATCGTATCAAAACCTCCCCCGACATTGGATCGGGACACATGCTATGCGTTTAGTGTCATGCCTGACAACTATTCTGGGGGGGGGTTAGCTGAGGCTTTGGATATTCTACACTTTTAAGACCTAATTCAAGATGATTGAGTAATTAAATAGGGCCTTGTCTGCTGTTAAATACTTCATTCTTTTTTTTAGGCTGCTTTTCATTCTCACCAACTGAACAAGTCATTCATTTTGAAATTACCCCAAGTTTGGACACAGCTCTCTCTCTCACAGTTCCCTGTATTACACAAAACAGTGGCAGGCTCAAAATATTCTGTCAACACCTTTGCCTCTTCCCAAAAGTCCTTCTTTTTCTTAATACATTCAAAATATAAGTTTAAGACATGTTTGCAAAACATTGATATTACAGCAGACCACACTAAGCTCAAAGACGTCTCTGTGGACACCAAAGTTTGAGAGTAACACAACACAGACAATGTACCAACTGGCTTTTTAATCTTTTCATGGTAGTCTTCAGATTCCAGTGTGCCTGCCTTGCAAGAAGACCTCACCTTGCTGTCCCAAAAAAAACAGGGTTCTTTTACTCGGTGTGCAAAAAGCTGAATAACACACAGAGTTTAGATAGTCATTTATTTCATGTCTGCGCAGAGATGGGTGCTGGGTGGTAACTCCACAAACCTAGCACACCTTGGTTAACATACGGTGACATTTTATACATTCTGAATATCTGTCATCAGTGTTTTACAATTCCACATATTCATCCTTGCTTCTATTGGTTCTCACAAGCCTCGTTTCCCCTTAAAGGTACAGTGCGTTTTAAATTTACAGAGCATGCTCAGTGCGTAGGGGTCTTTGCTTGGGCTGAGGGCTTCATTGCTGGAGGTGTGGTTTTTACTATGTTAATTAGGATAGTTCACCCATGGTTCGAGTGATTCTTGCTTCGGCTTTATCAGTGGCCTTGTTTTCTCATGCTTACCTTGGAAATTCCTTGCTAGACTGTTTTATGGTGTCCTCCAGTTTCTTCTCTCAGGCCAGGTCTTGGTAACTGTTTACAGAGGCTGATTAGCGTCCTCTGCCTTAACATCCTTTATCTTATTTCTCACGTCTCCAACAGTAGGGACAGTAGTTCCGGTGTTCCCACCCTGTGGGCCTGTATGCCTCTCCATTTTGGTAAGAGGGAGGGAGTCAGTCAATTGTCACCATTAAAAGAAGGCCCTGCCAAAGTGTCCAGGTTTCAGCAACCTGTAAACCCAGACCCAGCCCTGCTGGGCTTACCTTATAAGCCCTCTCTGATTAAAGATGTGCCCAAGCTAATCGAAGATTCAGACACACAAGGGATGTGGTTCACTGATGCATCAGCCCATCAAGTGGGGCAAAGTGGCAGTATAAGGCAGCAGCAGTGGAAATTGCAACCAGAATAACAATGACAGAGGAGGGGGAAGGTAGTGCTCAGGTAGGGGAGTTTCATGCTCTCTTTATTTGCCGTGGATGCGGGTGCCTCCAGAATTTACACTGATTATTTTGCAACTTACAAGGGTGCCACCAAGTGGATATGTCAATGGGAATCCAACCAGCGGGAAGTGGGTTGCACTAGAGTCTGGAGGGCTGGTGATTGGCAAAGGCTATTGGAAATAGGCAGGTCATGGCCCTTGAGAGCGGGTTGGGTGAAAGGGCATGCAAAAGGTAGAACTCCAGCTGCTAAGTGGAACCAACAGGCTGACCAGTTAGCTCAAATCAGAGTGGTTGATGGCATATGGGAAGAGTGGGAACAGCTAGCCGAGTGGCTACACATAAAGCGATGTCACTCTGGGAAGGCAGATCTGTATTATGAGTGCTGGTCTTGAGGGTGGCCTGTGCAGCAGTCCTCATGGCCTGCCCACAATGCTGAATAAGGCTTAAAGCCAACCACCTGATCCAAGACCTGGCCCAGCACATAAGACAGGGCAAAGCCCTTTGAAGCGCTTGGAAGGTTGACTATATCAGGCCATTAAAACCGTCTTGTGCAAAGAAGTTCATCCTGGTACGAGTAGAAGTGGTTCTGGGGCTGTCAGTGGCTATAGCTGTCGACACTGCCACTGGGGACCAAATGGTGTGAGTGTTGCATGAGTGGTTCAGTGTTTTACCCACCCCTGAGAGCATTCAAAGTGATAACAGATCATACTTTATGGCTGCAGTGGTTTGAGATTGGGCTAGAGGGGAAGGTATAAAGTGAATGTTCCATACGCCATATTATCCCCAGGCAAGCAGTCCTTATTGTCAGTAACCACTGGGGGAGTTATGGAAGCCCCAAAATCAGCATTCTGCCCTGAGAAGCCACCAACGGGCAATGAAAGATGATAGGAAGGACCAGTTTCCACTAAGGACACACGGATGCCAGCCTGTCCTGGTGAAACTACCTTCCATTGGCATCATGCCCATGACCCTAGCAAAACCTAGAGGTCTGTATGCTTGGGAGGCCCTAGGTGAAAACAGAAAGACCCACCGTATCAGTGCTCGGTGGATAGTACCAGACTTCTAACCCGAAAGCCCAGTCCCAAGGGACCAAGGCCATTTTTTTTGTACTCTTTTACAGGAGAATGGAGGGATGGACCATTCTGTTGCTCCTATTGGTGGTGACAACAACTAATGTGAATGACTTGGACCTGGATGGCAACATGGTGGCAAAGATGATGGTGGGATTTGCGCGGATGATGAACCTAACATCGGTAACAGTCTGTTTATCCACCCCCAGGTCAGCGGAAGACCCCTTAGCCATTTTTGTACAGGATGTCAACATATCACTACCCCTTGAATTAACATGGGGTCAATATAACAATTATAGCTGGAAGTTCTAGGAAAGCCCAGGGGGCGTAGGCTGTACCCATATTGTTTATAGCTCGTCACTGGGCACAATAAATGCTAGTTCAGTATGAAATGCCAAATGCAATTACATTCTCCAGCCAACCCATAAAGTCACAGGGTGGAGCATCAACGGCACTACACCCTGTCCCAAAGTTCCATGGGGAACCACTAAACACAGCTCTCTATGGGATGTTGACGATCACTCACTAGTGTATACCAAGGCACTGAATGCTTCTTGGTGTATCAGACATCCTGATAGAGACAATAACGAATGCCCTAGAGCATGTAATAACAACTCATTTGACTGCCCGCTCAATTGCACATAGGCCAGGTACACCTATGCACCTAGTTGGTACGAGGGAAAAGATAAGGCATGCCCGACAAGGAAATCTCCACTCTGGGACTGCCAAACGGAAATTGGGTGTCAGGATATAGATAAGATGCCCCTGTTGTGGCTATATCCACCAGCCCAAGAAGCCTTGGTACAAGGCTGCTTATGCAGCAATATCAGCTGTTCATGTCCCTCTGTCCTAAATTGCCATAAAAGAGACTATTGTCGCCCCCTCACCACTACTCCAGGTTTGTGCCAAACATCTTTTCTCTCTGCACTTCCTAACTTAGTGTGGGCATGCTCTGATGGCTGCCTATATTCCCAGCTATACCCGACTATCCCAAAACTGGCCTGCATGTTGGCCCTGCTTTCCCTCTGTCCTATCTGGGAAGGGCTCATACCAAGTAATGGTGGGATCGTGTGCCAAGGGATTTATGGAAGGTGTGGAAAAATGTTCCAATGATGACTCGGTGGTGGTTGGAGTCAATCTTTGGAATGGGGATCACTCCAGTACGAAAAAGATTCTCTATTCAAGAGCTGAGCCTACAGCTAGAGGTGCTAATAAACTCTACGCATGACAGCATAGGCTTCTTAAATCTTCAATTACAAGAAAACAGCAAGATGACTATTCAAAACCAAGCCGTGTTAGACTTAATCCTGTTGAAGGAAAAAGGTGTACGCAGGAAGTTCAATTTATCAGTAGACGACAGTTGCATCCACATCCCAAATGTTTCAGCGCCACTACAAGAACAGATGAATAAGTTGAAGAAAATAGCTAGGGACACAAGAGAAATCGCTGCTGCGCTAGGGACTAATTGGTTGGGGAAAGTTTTTAATGCATTTGGGTTTTCCTTGTTGGGGTGGCTAACTAACCTCCTTCAATCTTTGATAATGATCATAATTGTGATTGTTGTAACTTGCATTATTATAAGCTGCGTTAAGAGCACCATAACAAAATCCGTGTCCACCGTGAACTACACTCGCTTAAAACCTGCCCCTGAAACTGATGTTCCTCTAAATCCCACCGGTGACACTGACATGCACCTGAAACCGACCCATGCAATTGACATTCCCCGCCCCCGCCCCCCCCACCCTATCTGTATGTTAGATGTCGCAATACAACCGCAGGATGGTGCTCGTGTTCGCCCGTTCCTGTTGTTAATTGTTGCTGTGATGTTCGATATTGTTATATGGTTGATAGTTTATTGTGGATTAACTGTTGGCTGGTTAAAGAACGATGATCCACAGTGGGTGTTAAACTCACCAACACTGTGCCCCCTTTTAACTTTGGAGGCAAGAGGTGATTGTACCACCACTCCAAAGAAACGGTCAGATCATGACTATGGTCACGGGGTGAATTGTATGACAGGTACACTCTGCCCCGCCCCTCCCCCCGCCATGAATATCGGGGCTTTTGACAGGGCGATCACCGGCTTTTTCCCCCTCATTTTGGTGCCTTTTGTGCCCTGCCGTGCCCCCAGTCACGCGCACCCCGCGGCGGGGGGAGCAGGAGGGGCGGGGCCTCTCGGCCGCCAGGCGGGGCCCGCAGCCAATGAGGCGCCTTGGCGCGGAGAAGCTTCTGGATCACGAGCACTGATGGCCACAGCTCAGGTCCGACCCCGGGTATAAATGGGGCGCTGCCTGAAAGGGTTAAAGCCAAGACAGACAAAGCCACTGCATCAAAATGCCTCCAGAAAGAATTAAAGCCTAGGGGCAAGGAAGATATTTTAAATATCTCAGTCACTTAACTAAACAAAAGAAAGGCCTTTGCGATTTAGAGAGGCATTAGAATGGTTGTAAGATAAGGGGGCTCCGGGATAATCCCATCTCAGACAACTGGGCCTTGGGAGAACAAATACATGGAAGATAGGAAGTCACAAAAGAATGACAACAGCCTTGAAAGTCACCGTTGATGTGATCCTAGGACTGAGTTTGCGCAGCAGCAAAGGTCAATCAGTGAACACAGTGAAGACGACTATGAGCCTTCATCTGAAGACCCCCAAAGACCACTTGAAGACCACAATGGAAGGCGACTGCACATGCGGATTGGACATTTGCATATGTTAATAAGATCCAGGAAATCTCATGTTTATGTAAATGAATTCTCGGAAATCCTCTGAATATGTAGGACTTTATAGTATATAATCTCTGAAAGTCTACCAAATTGGTGGAGCACTTATGGTGGAGAATCCCCAGTGCTGCCCAGCACTGCAATAAAGGATACCTGCTTAATAGTAACTTCGTTGCTATTGAGTTTCATTTCAGGGACTCTCTGAATACTCCGTTTCTCCCTTGGGGAGAATTCGGACTGTGAGGAGAAGCATCGGTGAATTTTTGTATCATGCCGGAGATCCCCTTGAAGCGGTCTTCTCAGAGCAGCATGTCTGCATTTGAAGCCTCTCCCCTTGGGTTCGGGTGCTGCCTGAGGAAACTGCCTGGGATTGAGTGCCCTCACCTCCTTTTGGTGAGTGGTTTCTTCTGGATGTCCTTGAGTGAGCCCTCACCCCCTCCCCAGGTGAGCGATTGCATCTTCTGGGTACCCATGAGATGGAGAGAGTTTCTCCCCTTGTGAGTGAATGTGTGTGTGCACTTTGGATCATCATTTTCGTGTGTATTGCTGTGTAGTAACAATAGCCTGACTGATGCATTGGACCTGTTACGTGTTAAATGTTATCGGAGCATTGATTGATTGTGGTTTATCCCTGTTTCTCATTGGTTTCTGCTGTGTGGCTTTGGTTGTTTTGTGTAATAAAGTTGTTTGAGCTTGTTCTTTATTTGGGTTAGTTTTAGTGTACCTCCATGACACCTAACACTTGTTAATGTGACAGCAACAGAGTTCTTGCTCAAGACCTTCTCCCACTCGTGGTGACTCAAGAGTAATTGGTTTCATTTGTCATACAGTGGAGTTGTGTGAACTGCATAACAGTAGCCCTGGGCATTAAGTCCAACCTTATTCCAAAAAGCTATAAACAGACCAAGTATCTCTTCCTATATGGTTATATTAAAGATCATAGAATGTCTTGAGTTGGAAGGGACTCACAAGGATCATCGAGTCCAACTCCTGTCCCTGCATAGAACCCCAAAATTCATACCATATGTCTGAGGATCTTGTCCAAATACTTCTTAAATATTGTCAGGCTTGGTGCCATGACTACCTCCCAGGGGAGCTTGTTCCAGTGTTCCACCACCCTCTGGGTAAAGAACCTTTTCCTAATGTCCAACCTAAACCTCCCCTGGCATATCTTCCGGCCGTTCCTTCGGGTCCCATCATTGGTCTTCAGGGAGAAGAGATCAGTGCCTGCCCTTGCTCCTTCTCTTGTGAGGAAGCTGTGTACCGCAATAAGGTCTCTCCTCAGTCTCCTCTTCTCTGGGCTGAACAGACCAAATGACTTCAGCCGCTCCTCCTACGGCTTCCCCTCTAAACCCTTCACCATCTTTGTGACTCTCCTCTGGACACTCTCTAGTAGCTTCGTATCCTTTTTGTACTGTGGTGCCCAAAACTGCACACAGGAGTCAACATGAGGCTGCAACAGTGCAGGGTAGAGTGGGATAATCACCTCCCTTGACTGGCTAGCAATACAGTGCTTGATGCACCCCAGGATACAGTTGGCCCTCTTGGCTGCCAGGGCACACTGTTGGCTCATGTTCAAAGATTGTGAACCCTGCAGAGAATACCCCATAGCTGACTACTAGTGCTGTTCTTCATCTATGGGGAAAACCTACTTGGAAGCAACAAAAGAGTATTTTGGTCTGGATGAAAGAAAAAGTTTTCTTTCAAGTGACACATGCATCTTCTATGTTTCATTTTGGGCTCTTGTATCTTTTCTAAGCAAATCCCATATAGAAGTACCCTTTTAGCACTATTTTTACAACATGCAGAAAAACCCTGAAGGGAATCAGAAGCTACAGAGCTTTGTGGTCTCTGACGTGACATATTTCAAGTGAGTCCAGATTGCCTTATTTGAAGTGATGATAGCATTCTATATTAACAAAGTGTATCAAGTAAGAGACAAGCTGCTCTGTGAGCACGAGAAGACAGCACAGAAAGAGAATATGGCTGGTGTATCCCCTCAGTGTTCAAAAGGTACAATCTAGTATGCGATAATTCAGCAAGTATGAAGTAATGTATTTAAAACAGACAAAGGGTTTCTTGCCATCTTCTCAGGTATACACAGAGACAGCATCTTCCTAACAGAAATAGTTTATATTACCAGTTTAAACAGGACCCACATGTTTAGATAAGTGTTTCCTAGACCTTTAACAAAACTCCACCAGAGCAACAATCTCTTAGTAATTGAGATGCTGAATTTGATGAGCCTTTCTAGCCATGCATCAATTATGAATCTTAAAAAAAGAAAATAGATTAATTCCTCAGAGATCAGTTTATTAAGTCATTCAGTCTTATGTACCACATGTGTAAACAGTTACATAAGTTAACACATCAGGTCACTTTAAGTACAACAAATCCATCAAAACAGTATTATTGTTCTAGAAGAAATCTGAGTAACTATTCTTCTCTTTGAATAGTCTCATTTAGTATTAGTGGCTTAGCATTAGCAGCTAAAGTAGCTGAAGCCTTAGGCTGCAAAAGCTGACCAAGAGTAAACTCTTTTTGATAAAACTAATGCTGCTAACAAAGACCTAGCTGAATACATCAGATACAAGCTGAATGAGGAAGATAAGGACCAAGGAGGCAATTCTAAGAGAAGGAAGTAACTTCAGAAGGTGGCCAGCCCAGCAACAATGAAAACCAATAAGAAATCAAGAGACCACTGTGATTGGACTAGGGGATTGGGTGAGGGGTAGTATGGGTCTAATTCAGAGGCATGAATTGGGGGTAGGGGTCCCTCTCTAGAGGCACCCAGCTCAAGCTGTAACCTAAGAACTAATAAAAGGCTAATTAGAAACCTTCATTTGGACTTCACATTGTCAGTGGGATTCTAGGATTGGACCCTGTTATGGCGGCTAGCATATGTAAGTCCATAACAATTATACCATAGAAGTTTAAAAGGACATAGCCCTAAGAAGAAAGATAAGAGGATTCACAGAGTGTTATAAGCTATAGGTACATTGCTATAAGTTCTCCTATTTACTGTCTCTTTTCTGTAAGGGCAGCTAAGTACTCAATTCAAGAAAACAAAAAACTAACAACTGAAAGACTTAATAGAAAATAAAGTGCAAGATCTAAATTGAGATTAAGAGGTCTCCTGCTTTTGCAAGCCCCACTCACAGCTCTGCACATATGTTACACTGATACCCTAGCTAGGTTATTACGTACATAGATGTAGAGTGCTCACAGGCACTGCGTGCACCCACATGGTACACGCATACGCAGAATGTACCATGCAAACCTACATGCTGTTGTAAATAGCTTCTAAAGCTAAGCAGAAACAGTAATTTTCCGATTAGCAAAACTACTAACCACTTGTGCCTTGGGAAAGGAATTTGGGAGGGAGCTAAAAGATATGAAAGTGTTTGTATAAGGAACTGTGGAAAACTAACAGCTCTAGCCTTGAAGAAGAGCTAACAGACTGATAAAAGGGAACACCTTGGGACCAAAGTCTGGACAGCGGCCAGAGAAGCATGAAGTTTGATAAAACTGCAGAAAGGTAAATGCGGCAAGGGGAGATTGCAACCACCGACTCAATTCAGGACTGAAAATACTTGCCCCCCTCCCCCCCCAAAAGGGAGCATGGGTACTAATTTACATAGCAAGTGAGGCTAATTTAAATACAGTAAACCAATAGTGTATGCAATGTTAATCACTAACCAATAGGTGTAAATTTAGGCGGGTTTATACTAATCATGTAACCTGATAAATATGCTGTAGTTTTGTATGACAGTATGCATATTAGGTGGAGATGTCCCCTGTGCATCCAGTGCTGCAATAAAGAATGCCTACTTTCTAAATGCCAAATTGGTGTTAGAAATTTTTTTGGACTGGTTTGTGGTAACAACACAGTAACTAAAGCAGAAATACTCCCACAAACCAGGATAAGACAAGAATAACTGAAAAATGCAGTAAAATGCTTACCAACCCACAGTCATGCAGTGTCAGCACAACTCAGGCACAACAAAGCACTAATAACAAGTTCACTTATAAATCTAAGGAAGTAATAAGATAATAATTAAAGTGCAAGGTCTGGACATCAGGTTTGATTAAGTTTAACAAAAAAACAAACTAAAGATAGAACTATAACATAGACCTAAGAATAAAGCAAAAGTAGAAATTAAACTATATCATAAACTTACACGGAATACAAGTTTACCACCAGGAAATAGGATTAGAAACAAAAGATATGAAATAGCAAATCACAAACACAACAAGAACAAAGACCAAAACTGAAAGCAACTATACCCCCAACATATTTCTAGGGAAAAATAAAAGCCAAGGCCTAGGTTTAAATACAGCCCTCAGGCTAGTGGACAGAGGAGGTGTGAGGTGAGGTGGGTTACAGCAGTTAATGCCTATTAGCGTGCTCAGGGCCTTGACAAGACAGGTAACAGCTGCAAGATAAAGCCTCTGATGTCCATTACACAGTTAGATGTTGTGTTTTCTAAGGAACTGCAGTAAAGATCTGCAGAAAAAAAATAAACAGGGAATAATAACATCTTTATTTTATATAAATACACGTTTGTATACAATAATAAAAAAGAAATATAATTTTTCATCTACATTAATACAATAAAACAGATAATAAACAGACTTGCTTCCTTTTTTCAGGGTTATACAGACCAAAAAAACCCTAAGTGATGCTGGTAAGGTATGAGATGCTTCTTAACGTTACGCATAAATAAGCTCTGAATTTCTTCCTGGATGTGAAAGGTTTTCATAGGTTCCAAAAAGGCCTGGATAAACTAGCAGCAAAGAAAAATATGTGAGGTCTCTTAAATACAAAGGCATCAACCCGTAGATGCCAACATATCTAGCAACTGCAGGGGAAGGATTCCTGCATGTTCATGCTGGATGTCTGGGCAGCCACAGCTTTTTAGAAACTTAGAGAAGATTTTCAGTTAAACACTAACTGCTGTTGCTGTTCAAGCAAACTATAGTATTAAAGTCCCTTGAGGCTAGGTGACATGAGCTTCTTAAAGATATATACGCCAAACAAAATCTTTAGCTTTGGATGATATCTGCATGTGTGTCTTTTTAAGCGATTTTTGCAGCAATAGGCCTTAATTGCCCTGAGCAACCTCACCTAGGGCATCCACCCACACTCCCACTGTCCATTGGCTCGGGCTGTGGGCTTTTATTTATTTATTTATTTATTTATTTATTTAGGGGAGGGGGAAGAGAGGAAGTTAGTTAGTTGTTAGGTGTGGGGATGGTTGGTTTTTTTCTTTTTTTATTTGCCTTATTTTGGCATACAATATGGATCCAGTCGAAAAAGTTTATTTTGTTTTTATATGTTTTTTAATGTATGCGTTTTGTTACAGCCAAAGTTACGGTAGGAATTTTTTACTTCTATCAAACTTGATATTTTGCTGTTTTTGTATTATAGGGCTGCAGCTACATTGAAGAAAAAAAACTTGATTCTATGTGCATTTTGATCATTCTTGCTTTCAAGCTTTGGGGGTTTTTGGGGGGTGGGTTGGTGTTGGTGGTATCCTTAATTTTCTTGTTTTCTTTCAAATGCATAATTAAATATAGTAAAATGTACTCTAGTAGGGCTTATATTGTCATTTCAACTAGTAATTATCTGGTGAACAGTAATAAACAGCTACTGAAATGTTAGTTCCTAAAGCTACTGTGGGCATTCTTTCTTGTAGTAAATATAGGAATAAGTATAGGAATTTTAGTTAAATTAATTAAATTAATTTTAGTTAAAACTTTGAAATTAAATTAGACTAAAATAATCCAAACGTGTGTGTTCAAAAGACTTAATGAAAAATTTGATTTTTAGTGGCTTTTTAGTGTAACTGGTTATATCCCACCTATATTCTCTATAACAAAATCTATTTTATAATGGCGTTTGTATGAAATAATAATAATAGCTGTCATGTCTGAAGGGAGGTCTTAATATAAGTTTTATTCTTGATTAAAATAAGCTTCTGTGAATAACTAATTGCAAAATCATCTTTGACAATATGACACTAAAGGGGTGTGGGCAGGATGGATCAATTGTCTTAATTAAAAATTAATAAAGGCATAGTCTTTCACAAAACTTGTATTAATGTGCATTTTGATCTATTCAGTCATAGCTAAACCTAGTAGAGAATGTGAATTTCTGAAGAAATTGCAGGCTTGGATCAGATAACTTTATGGTAGCACTTAATGTCTAATGGATACTTTCTAGAACTAAGTTCTCAAGACAAGTGCTGGTTTTTTACTACTAGAGTGTCATCATTTGTCTCTGAATGTCTAGAAAAGGACACTGTAGTAATGTTGAGGGTTAACTGGAAATTAATTATTAGGAAACAGGATGTACTTAACAGATAGACAGTTAGATTGTAGAAGCGTAGTCCAATGGATGGTGTTCATATATTAAAAGTTTAAATATAACCAGGATGTCCTTTGAAATGTCAGTAATAATTGATTTTGGATTCTTTGATGTAAACCAGCCAAGGACACTATGGAAACAGTGGACAACATACTTGTCCTTTTTATGAACTATGCTCGTTATAAAACTAAAAATCACACCCCCTACTGTGGGACACTCCTCTGGTTAAGGGGACCCCTACTCTCTGAGCATGCTCTGTAAAGATGTACTTACCTTGTTGCCAAATTAGGAATGTGTATTAACATATACGAATCAGGTAGCAAAAAGGCTATGTAATGGATTATGTATGTTACGTTTGTACTGTATAAGAAGGGCTGTTGGTAGAAATCTTGTGTGCTTGATTTGTGGGAAATCGCAGAGCACCCAGGCTTGCACAAACCTGAAAAAAATAATCAATGTCTCTCCTGAGTGTGTAATTATTGGCCTGTTGCACACCAGGCAAAGAATCTGCTTTTTGGACAACAGTAATACAACTCAAGATGCAGCTGAGATCTACGAAATATAATGTACATTGTATATAATGTACATGTTCAAGCAGTCATTTGGAAGTGTTAATGTTGTTTTTTATAGGCTCCTGAAACACTTTATTTTGGGATGCTGGTACTGAAGGGATGTGAACTTGAGAGAGAGCAAGCTTTCAAATGCCATCAGTATGAGTGGGCTAAATATAAAAAAAAAAAAAACCTGAGTCTGGAATTCACTTGTAACTACAAAAGTAGTGAAACTCCCCCCCAAAAAATAAATCTATCAGTGTGAGTATAACTTCATTACACCCAACAAGGATACAATGACACTAGATAGTTCAGTGTATCCTGTAGTAGTTAGGCTGAAATAACTTAAAGGCTAAATACTGTAAGATTTTAGATGTCTGTTAGTTTGGAGTTGGGTTGTTGGTAGATACTTCAAAGATATTAATTGTTTACAGTAAATATAATGTCTCTTACCTCTTGTCAAATGCTAGTCTTTTTTTACAGCAAGGTAGCACGTGGTGAACTGCAGTATCTTCTGTGAGTTTGTGATGGCTGTGTCCTTTTAGTGCAACTTTGGCATTTCTTATCCCATACCTTTTAAGTTGGCATGTTGTTAGTGTAAGCATGCCACAAAGAGGGAAGTGAAGGTAACAGCAGAGACACTGTATGGACATGCAATGAAACAGTAAGGATGTTCATACAGTTAAAGATTGCAAGTTAAGAGGAGGAATAGTGCTGTAGTCTATTTTTTTCTATGTGAAATATACACTGACAAGTATTCTCCAAGATGGGCATTAACACAAGTGTTAGATTTGATGCTCCCACCTAACAGTTCAATTTTAGAGCTGGGTTCTGGTGAGAGAGCATTGGGACTGTTATGAGGCTAGGCAAGCCCAGAACCCCAGTGTTTGTAGGGGTTTCAAAGCACTACCAAGGGCGGGTGAGGAGCAGAAAGAGCTTTCAGTCCTGGCACATGAGGTGTGGGAGAAATTGCTGGACATTTTCAATTTCAGAGTTGGGCTCTGGTGAGAGTGTTGGGATGGTTAGGCTAGGTGAATTTGAGCCCCAATGTTTGTGGGGCTTTCAAAGCACTGCTAAGGGCAGGTAAGGACCAGCAATAGCTTTCAGTCGTGGCACTTAAGCTGTAGTAGAAATCGCTGGACATTTGCAATTCCAGAGCTGAGCTCTGGCAAGAAAGCTGGGACAGTTAGTAGGCTAGGCAAGTTTGAACCCCAGAGTTCCTGGGCTTTCAAAGTGCTTCCATTGGAAGGTGAGAACCAGCAAAAGCTTTCAGTCCTGGATCTTTCCATCTTGGAGAAATGGCTGGAGTGTTGGGACAGTTAGGAGGCTAGGTAAGCACAGAGCCTCAGTGTTTGTGGGGCTTTCAAAGTGCTGCTAAGGGCAGGTGAGGACCAGAAACAGCTTTCAGTCCTAGCACTAACCATGTGGGAGAAAATGCTGGACACTTTCAATTTCCATACGTGGCTCTGGTGAGAGCGAGAGACTGTTGGGGCTGTTACGAGGTTAGTCAAGTGCAGAGCCCCAGTGTTTGTGGGGCTTTCAAAGCACTGCCTTTGGAAGGTGAGGACAAGCAACAGCTTTTGGTCTTGGCACGTAAGGTGTGGGTGAAATCGCTGGACGATTTCAGTTTTGGAGGTGGGCTCTGGCAAGAGTGAGAGAGAGTGTTTGGGACAATTAGGAGACTAGGCAAGTGCTGTAGAGAACTGCTAGTATAAAACAACGAGATGTCTCGAACAGCCTTGGTGCTCAATGGTTGCTAAAATGACAATGTAGAGCAGTAGTCGCTAGGACTACAGGACCAGACAGCACCAGGAGTGGGGGTAAGGGTGAGGGTGGGAGTCCTCGGCTCCATCCCCTGTGTCTTATTTCTCCCCACACGTACAGCCTGGGGGAGGGACTGGGTATCACTTCTCTTGTTTTGACTGGTCGCCCATCTTCATTCAACTGGTATCTCAACCACTCCTGGAACTGGGATGAGAGAAGGTTCCAGAGGTCCAGAGACTGAAATCTATAAATAGGGACTCTTGCTCTCTCCACTGAATGCACCCATTGGCAGGTCCAATGCTGGATCCAGGACTGGTGATTCTCTTCTTTCCCCCCTCCCCCCTAAGGTCATTAAGTTGTTAAATTGTAGTTAAGTACTGTATGGCCTACCTCAATTTTCCATAAAGCCACATAGTTGGGGTATATGTAATCGTGAGAGGGCTGGTGGACATTAAATATTCATAGTAAATATTTGTTTCTATAGAAGCTTTCCATTAAAGTTGGTGTTTGTGTATGGACCTTGAGCATTGGCTCACCTTAATCCACACCAAGAGGATTTGCAAATCTTAGTCACTCTCCATCTTCCCCCGGGTGAGACGTGACAAGCACAGAGCCCTAGTGTTTATGGTGCTGTGAAAGGGCTGCCAAGGGCAGGCGAGGACCAGCAACAGCTTTCAGTCCTGGCACTTAAGGTGTGGGAGAAATCACTACGCCTTTAAAAATTTCAGTAAAAATTTTCAGTAAAACATTATGACTGGCCATCAATAAAACAATATCCGCTTCCTTGAGAAGCTGAATAAGGAATTGAACCTGTAATTAATGACCTATTAAAATACCTAATTTTAATTAGGTGACCCTCTGATGCTAATTGCTTTACAGCTGCATTTTTTAGTATACGTTTTCAGGAAGAATCACAATTCCGTTTTTCCTTCACTTAGAAAGGACAACAATATACCTAGACAAGATTGCCTCAGGGAACCTCAGGGGGTCCTCCCGTGCCCCCCGCCAGGCTGCCCCGCGAAAGGTGGGGTCGCCGCCAGGACAGAGCCGGCCCCAGCCCGGTCCTGGGGCTCTCCCGATGCCCTTCCGGCCACCAGCGCACCCTGCCAGGACAAGGAGGACCCGAGGGACACCGAGCGGCTGCCGCAGGACGGCCGGGGCACCAGGGCCAGGACACTACAGGAGGGGAGCGCTCCGCAGCTGCGTCCCCACTCGGGTCGGACCCCTCTGCCCGCCCCTCCTCTGCCTCCCCCAGCCCTCGCCTCTGCCCTCACCGCCCCACTTGGGGCGAGCCGAGCCGAGGCAAGTCGTACTGATCGCGTCTAGCCGAGCTAAGCCGAGCCCAGCGAGCCGAGCCCCACCCTGCTGCACCCCCCTGCCAGCCCCGGCCCCACATCTCGCCGCCGCTCCACTCCCCGTCTTACCCTGGGGTGCTACCCGGGATCTCCGGTCCCTACAGCAGCGGTCAAAAGACTCCGAGAGATGCCTGGGAGGAGGCTCGGGCGGCTCCCGGAGGAGAGAGTTTCCTCCAAACGAGAAAAAACACCTCGGGCAGCTTCCTTGGAAGAGTCTGGGGCTACTACCCGACTATCACTGAAACTAGCAGCCCGCCACCGAGGCGAGCTGCTCCGGAGCCGGCCTGGCCCGCAGCAGAGCGGCAGGTCTCGGCGCACGCGGGGGTCTCCTCAGGTAGAGAAGCGCCCGGACCGCGGACACCCAGCGGCAGGAGGTAGCTCTCGCGAGAGACGCCGATGAGGCCTGGGCGTTGCCAGGGCAACGGCGGGAGGTTCAAACGCGCTGTCACGGCACGGAGCGGTCAGTCGCCAAGGAAGCTGCTCCGGAGCCCGCCTGATCTGCAGCGGAGCGGCAGGTCTTGGCGCAGAGGGCCGCGGCCACCCCCGCAGCTCTCAAAAGCAGCCTCAGGAGCGCTAGCGACCAGGAGCGTGGCGCGGCAGCTGGCGTGGAAGGGTGTCGTCACCCTCCCAGCTCAAGAGGTGAGTTCAGTTGGTGGCCATCACCCTGTCAGAAGGAGCTTAGCGATCATATTTGCCTGGCAGAAAGCCACATCCTCTGCACTTGCCAGAGTGGATGTGGCAACCCAGACAGTGCTGCTAGGAAAACAAGAAGCCATCCAGGCCTCACGCTGCAGGGTGTGCCAGAGCCTTTCACTGGTAAGATGGCAGCCGTGAGAACAACTGTGTGAGCTGTGACCAGGTGGACAATTTGCTCAGCCTGGTGGCAGAGCTACAGGAGGAAGTATAAAGGTTAAGAAGCATCAAGGAGTCTGAGGAAGAGAGAGGCTGGTGGAATCATGCTCTGCCCTCCCTGAGGCAGAAACAGCCACCAGAAAAAGCCCAAGATCAAGGGGTCCTGTATCCTACCCCCGCCAGGCTGAAGGCAGTAGCTTAAAGAAAAGGAGTGAATGGAGGCAGGTACACGCTTGGGGTGGCAGGCAAACTCCCTCATTGCCCACCTCACCTTCCCAGATGCCTCTGTACAACAGGTATGAGGCTCTGGATGTGGAAGGCCAGCCACTGGATGATGTGGATGACAGTCCCATCTGCACCAGAGGTGTTGCCAAGGTCAGAAAGGCCTACCCCCTGTATCAGGACAACCTCCACGAGGAAGAAAAGGTGGGTTATAGTTGTAGGTGACTCCCTTGTAAAGGGAACAGAGGGTCCAATATGCCAGACAGACCCTCCTCTTAGGGAAGTCTGTTGCCTCCCTGGGACCTGGGTTACGGATATCACTAGGAAACTTCCTAGCTTGGTACAGCCCTTGGACTATCACCCATTACTGCTCTTCCATGTGGGTGGTGATGAAGCTGCAAAGCGTAGTCCAAGGGTGATCAAAAGAGACTTCAGGGCCTTGGGATGGCTGGTGAGGGAATCTGGAGCACAGGTTATTTTTTCCTCTATCCTTCCAGTTGCGGGCAGTGACATTGGAAGAAACAGATGGACCCAGTCTATTAATACATGGCTCTGTGGCTGGTGTTATGGCCACAGTTTTGGGGTTTTTGATAATGGGATGATCTACATGGCACCAGGCTTGCTGGTGTCAGATGGGATTCACCTTTCTCAAAGCAGGAAGAGGGTCTTTGCTAATGAGCTAGCAGGGCTCATTGACAGAGCTTTAAACTGGACCTGAAGGGGGAAGGCGATAAGATCAGGCTTGCCTGTGACAAGCTGTGGGATGACACACCAAGGTTAGAGGGACGGGGTGCTAGTGAGGGTCCTCAGCCTGTTGCTCTATGTGCTGGTACACTGGAGTCTTACAGAGATGAGGCAGGGGCTCCTGAGGTAATAGGATCCAACAGGCAAACGCCAGTGAAATACCTCAAAGGAATTAAGGGGTGTTCTTCTAAGAAGGTGACATGGCCGACAGCCTGGCTGAAGTGCCTTTACACCAATGAATGCAACAGGAGGAGCTGGAAGCCACCGTGTTGCTAGAAAGCTACAACCTAGTTACCGTTACTGAAACTTGGTGGGACGAATCCCATGACTGGGGTGCGGCTATAGATGGCTACAGGCTGTTCAGAAGGGAATGGTGAGGAAGGAGGGGCAGAGGCGTTGCCCTTTATGTCAAGAAATGGCTAGATTGTGAAGAGCTGTCTCTGAAGAACAGCCACAAGCACATTGAAAGCTTATGGGTAAGAATTAGAGACCAAGGGAATCTTGTGGTTGGTGTTTACTACCGGCCACTCGATCAAGGGGAGCCTATTGATGATGCCTTCTTACTCCAGCTACAGGAGGCATTGCGCTCGCAGACTCTCGTCCTGCTGTGGGACTTCAACGACCCTGACATCTGCTGGAAAAGTAACACGGTGAGCTGCAGGCAAACCAGGAGACTCCTGGAGAGCACTGAAAATAACTTCTTAACACAGGTAAGAGACAGCCCTAACAGATGGGATGAGCTACTGGACCTGATGGTCACCAACACAAGTGAGCTAATCAGAGATGTCAAGATTGGAGGCAGCCTGGGCTTCAGTGACCATGCACTGGTGGACTTTGCAGTCCTGAGGAATGTGGGTCAGGCAAGGAGTAAAGCAGACATGGGGACAGCCACATGTGAACGATTTGCTGAGAGTGTCTGTTCTGCTCACAGAGCAGGGAATGTCGCACAGCCAAATCTCTGGGTTCCAGCACTTCAAGAGCCTGGACCGTCCCAGCCCTCCATGCAAAGGGAGTGCCTGGGGAACCCTCACCTCCCATGGAGGTGGTGTGGCAAAATGGGACAGTGCAGCCTGGCCATGCCCTGGAGGACTACGGCTGCAGGATTGGGGCTGTGAGAGAGAGCGTTGGGACCATTAGGTGGCTAGAAAAGTGCAGTGCCACAGTATTTCTGGGGCTGTGAAAGAGCTACCAAAGGTAGGTGAAGGCTAGCAACAGCTTTCAGTCCTGGGACATTTGGTGTGGGAGAAAAACCTGGATGTTCGCAATTTCTGAGCTGGGCTCTCCCTGTAATGAGTGGGGC
Source organism: Nipponia nippon (assembly GCF_047370975.1). NCBI lineage: Eukaryota > Metazoa > Chordata > Aves > Pelecaniformes > Threskiornithidae > Nipponia > Nipponia nippon. The sequence continues at coordinate 63,719,509 of NW_028262380.1, forward strand.
ACGGAGAGTGTTCGTAACATTTTGATGCTAAGAAAGCGCATAGCCTCCATGTTTGTGAGGCAGTAAATGGGGTTCCCAGGATACTTGGGGAGCAGCAACTTCTTTCAGTCCTGGCACCTCTGATGTGGGAGAAATCATTGCACATTTGCAATTTCTGAGCTCTGCTCTGGCTGTAATGGGTGGGCACAGAGAGAGAGACTGCGGGGAATTTTAGGGATCTAGGCAATCACAAAACCACAGTGTTTGTGGGGCTGTAAATGGGGATCTGGGGATCGAGGGATACTTGAGGACCAGCAACAGCTTTCAGTCCTGGCACCTTTGGTGTGGGAGAAAACGGTGGACGTTAGCGATTTCCCGAGCTGGTCTCTGGCTGTTATGGGTGGACAGAGAGAGAGAATGTTGGTAACGTTAGGAGGCTAGGCAAGTGCAGAGCGCCTGCCATGTTTGTGGGGCTGTGAATGGCATTCCAAGGATACTTGAGGAACAGAAACAGCTTTCATTCCTGTCACCTTTGGTGTGGGAGAAATTGCTGGATACTTGCAATTTCTGAGCTGGGCTCTGGCTGTAATGAGGGGACCACTGAAAGAGACGGTAGGAAACTTTAGGGGGCCAGGTAAGCACAGAACCCCTGTGTTTGTGGGGCTGTGAATAGGGTTCCAAGGATACTTGAGGACCAGCAACAGCTTTCCGTCCTGGAACCTTTGGTGTGGGAGAAATCCCTGGATGTTTGCAATTTCCGAGCTGGGCTCTGGCTCTAAAGGGTGGGCAGGGAGAGAAAGTGTACGGAGGCTTAGCGGTTTAGGTAAGTGCAGAACCCCCATGTATGTAGGGCTGTGAATGGAGTTCCATGGATACTTGAGGACGAGCAACACATTTCAGTCCTGTCACATTTGTTGTCAGAGAAATCGCTGGACATTTGCAATTTCTGAGATGAGCTCTAGCTCTAATGAGCGGGGCGGGGAGACAGACTGTAGGGAACTATAGAGGTCTAGGTAAGGGCAGAGTCCCCGTGCTTGTGGGGCTGTGAATGGGGTTCCCAGGATACGTGAGGACCATCAACACCTTTCATTCCTAGCACCTTTGGTGTGGGAGAAATCGCTGGACATTTGCAATTTCCCAGCTGGGCTCTGTCTGTAATGGATGGGCAGAGAGACAGACTGCAGGGAGCGTTAGGGGTCTAAGTAAGTGCAGAGCCTCTGTGTTAGGCTATGAATGGGGTTCCCATGATACTTGAGGACCAGCAACAGATTTCAGTCCTGTCACATTTGGTGTGGGAGAAATCGCTGGACCATTGCAATTTCCAAGCTGGGCTCCGGATGTAATGGGTGGGCAGAGAGAGGGAACGTAGGGAACTTTAGGGGTCTAGGAAAGCGCAGAGCCCCTGTGATTTTGGGGTTGTGAATGGGGTTTCAAGGATAGTTAAGAACCGCCAACAGATTCCTGGCATCACTGGTGTGGGAGAAATTGCTGGATGTTTGCAGTTTCCTAGCTGGGCTCTGGCTGTAATTGGTAGGCAGAGAGACAGACTGTAAAGAACTTCAGGTGTCTAGGAAAGCGCAGATCCCCTATGTCTGTGCATCTGTAAATGGGATTCCAAGGACAGTTCAGGTGCAGCAACAGCTTTCAGTACTGGCACCTCTGGTGTGGGAGAAATGGCTGGATGTTTGCAATTTCCAAGCTCAGCACTGGCTGTAGTAAACGGATTGGTGAGAGAAACTGCATGGAGCTTTAGGAGCCTAGGTAAGCACAGAGCACACGTGTTTCTTGGGCGGTGAATGGGGTTCACAGGATACTTGAGGACCAGCAAGAGCTTTCAATCCAGGCACCTTTGGTGTGGGACAAATTGCTGGACGTTTGCAATTTTCGAGCTGGGCTCTTACACTAATGATGTGATTGGTGAGAGAGACTTTGTGGAACATTTTGCTGCAAAGAAAGCACAGACCCCCCATTTTTGTAAGGCTGTGAATGAGTTTTAAAAGATATTTGAAGAGCAGCAACAGCTATCTGTCCTTTCACCTTTCCTGTGGGAGAAAACGATGGATGTTTCCAATATCTGAGCTGGGCTCTAGACTTAATGAGGGGATGGGAGAGGTACTGTAGGCAACCTTAGGGGCCCAGGTAGGCGCAGAGCCTGAATGTTTGTGGGGCTGTGAAAGGGGTACCAAGGATAGCTAGGGAGCAGCAAAAGCTTTCAGTCCTATCACCGTTGGTGTGGCAAAAATCACTGCACGTTTGCAATTTTTGAGCTACCCTCCCCCACAACGTAAGTACCACAACCAAAAACTCTTGCTGGTCTTCAGGTGCCCTGAGAACACCATTCAGGGCCTCACAAACCCTGAAACGCTCTGTTTCTAGCGAATCCTAAAGTTCATTACAGTCTCATTCACTGGCACGTTGAATTAAGCCAGAGCGCAGATCAGAAATTATGAAAGTCCAGGGATTATTCCCGCACCAAAGGTGCCAGGACCAAAAGCTCTTACTTACCCTAAAAAAAAAGAGGGAAGCCAATTCACAGACCCACAAATGGTGGTGCTCTCTCTTCCTAGACACTCCCAAAGTTCAATAGTGCCTCTGTCCCTGGCCCTCTAAGGACAGCCGGACCCCATCTCAGCAAGTGCGAACGTCCAGGGATTCGTCCCACCGCAAAGGTGCCAGGACCGAAAGCTCTTGCTGCCCTTCAAGTAGCCAGGGAAGCCCATTCACAGCCCCAAAATCGCTGGTGCTATCTCTTTCTAGAGCCTCCCAAAGTTCAATAGTGTCTCTCTCCCTGGCCCCTCGTTACAGACGGAGCCCATCTCAGCAAGTGCGAACGTCCAGGGATTCGTCCCACCGCAAAGGTGCCAGGACCAAAAGCTCTTGCTGCCCTTCAAGTAGCCAGGGAAGCCCATTCACAGCCCCAAAAACGCTGGTGCTCTCTCTTCCTAGAGCCTCCCGAAGTTCAATAGTGCCTCTGTTCCTGGCCTCCTCGTTACAGCCGGAGCCCATCTCAGCAACTGCGAACGTCCAGGGATTCGTCCCATCCCAAAGGTGCCAGGACCAAAAGCTCTTGCTGCCCTTCAAGTAGCCAGGGAAGCCCATTCACAGCCCCACAAACGCTGGTGCTCTCTCTTTCTAGAGCCTCCCAAAGTTCAATAGTGTCTCTGTCCCTGGCCCCCTCGTTACAGCTGGAGCCCATCTCAGCAACTGCGAACGTCCAGGGATTCGTCCCACCGCAAAGGTGCCAGGACCAAAAGCTCTTGCTGCCCTTCAAGTAGCCAGGGAAGCCCATTCACAGCCCCACAAACGCTGGTGCTCTCTCTTTCTAGAGCCTCCCAGAGTTCAATAGTGTCTCTCTCCCTGTCCCCCTCGTTACAGCCAGAGCCCATCTCAGCAACTGTGAACGTCCAGGGATTCGTCCCACCGCAAAGGTGCCAGGACCAAAAGCTCTTGCTGCCCTTCAAGTAGCCAAGGAAGCCCACTCACATCCCAAAAAAACCACTGGTGCTCTGTCTTTCTAGAGCCTCCCGAAGTTCAGTAGTGTCTCTCTCCCTGGCCCCCTCGTTACAGCCGGAGCCTATCTCAGCAACTGCGAACGTCCAGGGATTCGTCCCACCGCAATAGTGCCAGGACCAAAAGTTCTTGCTGCAGTTCAAGTATGCAGGGAAGCCCCTTCACAGCCCCAAAAATGCTGGTGCTATCTCTTTCTAGAGCTTCCCGAAGGTCAATAGTGCCTCTGTCCCTGGCCCCCTCGTTACAGCCGGAGCCCATCTCAGCAACTGCGAACGTCTAGGGATTCGTCCCACCGCAAAGGTGCCAGGACCAAAAGCTCTTGCTGCCCTTCAAGTAGCCAGGGAAGCCCCTTCACAACCCAAGAAAACGCTGGTGCTCTCTCTTTCTAGAGCCTCCCAAAGTTCAATAGTGTCTCTCTCCCTGGCCCCTCGTTACAGCCGGAGCCCATCTCAGCAACTGCGAACGTCCAGGGATTCGTCCCATCCCAAAGGTGCCAGGACCAAAAGCTCTTGCTGCCCTTCAAGTAGCCAGGGAAGCCCATTCACAGCCCCCAAAAACGCTGGTTCTCTCTCTTTCTAGAGCCTACCAAAGTTCAATAGTGCCTCTGTCCCTGGCCCTCTCAGGACAGCCGGAGCCCATCTCAGCAACTGCGAACGTCCAGGGATTCGTCCCACCCCAAAGGTGCCAGGACCAAAAGTTCTTGCTGCCCTTCAAGTAGCCAGGGAAGCCCATTCACAGCCCCCAAAAACGCTGGTGCTCTCTCTTTCTAGACCCTCCCAAAGTTCCATAGTGTCTCTCTCCCTGAACCCTCCTTACAGCCGGAGCCCATCTCAGCAAGTGCGAACGTCCAGGGATTCGTCCCACCCCAAAGGTGCCAGGACCAAAAGCTCTTGCTGCCCTTCAAGTAGCCAGGGAAGCCCATTCACAACCCAAGAAAACGCTGGTGGTCTGTCTTTCTAGAGCCTCCCAAAGTTCAATAGTCTCTCTCTCCCTGGCCCCCTCGTTACAGCCGGAGCCCATCTCAGCAACTGCGAACGTCCAGGGATTCCTCCCACCGCAAAGGTGCCAGGACCAAAAGCTCTTGCTGCCCTTCAAGTAGCCAGGGAAGCCCATTCACAGCCCCACAAACGCTGGTGCTCTGTCTTTCTAGACCCTCACGAAGTTCAATAGTACCTCTGTCCGTGGCCCTCACAGGACAGCCGGAGCCCATCTCAGCAACTGCGAACGTGCAGGGATTCGTCCCATCCCAAAGGTGCCAGGACCAAAAGCTCTTGCTGCCCTTCAAGTAGCCAGGGAAGCCCATTCACAGTCCCACAAATGCTGGCGCTCTCTCTTTCTAGAGCCTCCCAAAGTTCAATATTGTCTCTGTCCCTGGCCTCCTCGTTACAGCCGGAGCCCATCTCAGCAAGTGCGAACGTCCAGGGATTCGTCCCACCGCAAAGGTGCCAGGACCAAAAGCTCTTGCTGCCCTTCAAGTAGCCAGGGAAGTCCATTCACAGCCCCCACAAACGCTGGTGCTCTCTCTTTCTGTAGCTTCCCAAAGATCATTAGTGTCTCTCTCCCTGGCCCCCTCGTTAGAGACAGAACCCATCTCAGCAACTGCGAACGTCCAGGGATTCGTCCCACCGCAAAGGTGCCAGGACCAAAAGCTCTTGCTGCCCTTCAAGTAGCCAGGGAAGTCCATTCACAGCCCCCACAAACGCTGGTGCTCTGTCTTTCTAGAGCCTCCCAAAGTTCAATAGTGTCTCTGTCCCTGGCCCCCTCGTTACAGCCGGAGCCCATCTAAGCAACTGCGAACGTCCAGGGATTCGTCCCACCCCAACGATGCCAGGACCAAAAGCTCTTGCTGCCCTTCAAGTAGCCAGGGAAGCCCATTCACAGACCCAAAAAAACGCTGGTGTTGTGTCTTTCTAGAGCCTCCCAAAGTTCAATAGTGCCTGTGTCCCTGACCCCTCGTTACAGCCGGAGCCCATCTCAGCAACTGCGAACGTCCAGGGATTCGTCCCACCGCAAAGGTGCCAGGACCAAAAGTTCTTGCTGCCCTTCAAGTAGCCAGGGAAGCCCATTCACAACCCAAGAAAACGCTGGTACTCTGTCTTTCTAGAGCTTCCCGAAGTTCAATAGTGCCTCTGTCCCTGGCCCCCTCGTTACAGCCGGAGCCCATCTCAGCAACTGCGAACGTCCAGGGATTCGTCCCACCGCAAAGGTGCCAGGACCAAAAGCTCTTGCTGCCCTTCAAGTAGCCAGGGAAGCCCATTCACAGCCCCACAAACGCTGGTGCTCTGTCTTTCTAGACCCTCACGAAGTTCAATAGTACCTCTGTCCGTGGCCCTCACAGGACAGCCGGAGCCCATCTCAGCAACTGCGAACGTCTAGGGATTCGTCCCATCCCAAAGGTGCCAGGACCAAAAGCTCTTGCTGCCCTTCAAGTAGCCAGGGAAGCCCATTCACAGCCCCACAAACGCTGGTGCTCTCTCTTTCTAGAGCCTCCCAAAGTTCAATAGTGCCTCTGTGCCTGGCCCCCTCGATACAGCCGGAGCCCATCTCAGCAACTGCGAACGTCCAGGGATTCGTCCCACCCCAAAGGTGCCAGGACCAAAAGCTCTTGCTGCCCTTCAAGTATCCAGGGAAGCCCATTCACAGCCCCACAAACCCTGGTGCTCTCTTTTTCTGTAGCTTCCCAAAGATCATTAGTGTCTCTCTCCCTGGCCCCCTCGTTAGAGACAGAACCCATCTCAGCAACTGCGAACGTCCAGGGATTCGTCCCACCGCAAAGGTGCCAGGACCAAAAGCTCTTGCTGCCCTTCAAGTAGCCAGGGAAGTCCATTCACAGCCCCCACAAACGCTGGTGCTCTGTCTTTCTAGAGCCTCCCAAAGTTCAATAGTGTCTCTGTCCCTGACCCCCTCGTTACAGCCGGAGCCCATGTCAGCAACTGCGAAAGTCCAGGGATTCGTCCCACCGCAAAGGTGCCCGGACCAAATGCTCTTGCTGCCCTTCAAGTAGCCAGGGAAGCCCATTCACAGACCCAAAAAAACGCTGGTGTTGTGTCTTTCTAGAGCCTCCCAAAGTTCAATAGTGCCTGTGTCCGACCCCTCGTTACAGCCGGAGCCCATCTCAGCAACTGCGAACGTCCAGGGATTCGTCCCACCGCAAAGGTGCCAGGACCAAAAGTTCTTGCTGCCCTTCAAGTAGCCAGGGAAGCCCATTCACAGCCCCAAAAATGCTGGTGCTATCTCTTTCTAGAGCTTCCCGAAGTTCAATAGTGCCTCTGTCCCTGGCCCCCTCGTTACAGCCGGAGCCCATCTCAGCAACTGCGAACGTCCAGGGATTCGTCCCATCCCAAAGGTGCCAGGACCAAAAGCTCTTGCTGCCCTTCAAGTAGCCAGGGAAGCCCATTCACAACCCAAGAAAACGCTGGTGCTCTGTCTTTCTAGAGCCTCCCAAAGTTCAATAGTGTCTCTCTCCCTGGCCCCTCGTTACAGCCGGAGCCCATCTCAGCAACTGCGAACGTCCAGGGATTCGTCCCATCCCAAAGGTGCCAGGACCAAAAGCTCTTGCTGCCCTTCAAGTAGCCAGGGAAGCCCATTCACAGCCCCACAAACGCTGGTGCTCTGTCTTTGTAGACCCTCACGAAGTTCAATAGTACCTCTGTCCGTGGCCCTCGCAGGACAGCCGGAGCCCATCTCAGCAACTGCGAACGTCTAGGGATTCGTCCCATCCCAAAGGTGCCAGGACCAAAAGCTCTTGCTGCCCTTCAAGTAGCCAGGGAAGCCCATTCACAGCCCCACAAACGCTGGTTCTCTCTCTTTCTAGACCCTCCCTGAGTTCAATAGTGTCTCTCTCCCTGAACCCTCCTTACAGCTGGAGCCCATCTCAGCAACTGCGAACGTCCAGGGCTTCGTCCCACCCCAAAGGTGCCAGGACCAAAAGCTCTTGCTGCCCTTCAAGTAGCCAGGGAAGCCCATTCACAACCAAAGAAAACGCTGGTGCTCTGTCTTTCTAGAGCCTCCCAAAGTTCAATAGTGTCTCTCTCCCTGGCCCCCTCGTTACAGCCGGAGCCCATCTCAGCAACTGCGAACGTGCAGGGATTCCTCCCACCGCAAAGGTGCCAGGACCAAAAGCTCTTGCTGCCCTTCAAGTAGCCAGGGAAGCCCATTCACAGCCCCACAAACGCTGGTGCTCTGTCTTTCTAGACCCTCACGAAGTTCAATAGTACCTCTGTCCGTGGCCCTCACAGGACAGCCGGAGCCCATGTCAGCAAGTGCGAAAGTCCAGGGATTCGTCCCACCGCAAAGGTGCCCGGACCAAAAGCTCTTGCTGCCCTTCAAGTAGCCAGGGAAGCCCATTCACAGTCCCACAAATGCTGGCGCTCTCTCTTTCTAGAGCCTCCCAAAGTTCAATATTGTCTCTGTCCCTGGCCTCCTCGTTACAGCCGGAGCCCATCTCAGCAAGTGCGAACGTCCAGGGATTCGTCCCACCGCAACGGTGCCAGGACCAAAAGCTCTTGCTGCCCTTCAAGTAGCCAGGGAAGCCCATTCACAGCCCCACAAACGCTGGTGCTCTGTCTTTCTAGACCCTCACGAAGTTCAATAGTACCTCTGTCCGTGGCCCTCACAGGACAGCCGGAGCCCATCTCAGCAACTGCGAACGTCTAGGGATTCGTCCCATCCCAAAGGTGCCAGGACCAAAAGCTCTTGCTGCCCTTCAAGTAGCCAGGGAAGCCCATTCACAGCCCCACAAACGCTGGTGCTCTGTCTTTGTAGACCCTCACGAAGTTCAATAGTACCTCTGTCCGTGGCCCTCGCAGGACAGCCGGAGCCCATCTCAGCAACTGCGAACGTCTAGGGATTCGTCCCATCCCAAAGGTGCCAGGACCAAAAGCTCTTGCTGCCCTTCAAGTAGCCAGGGAAGCCCATTCACAGCCCCACAAACGCTGGTTCTCTCTCTTTCTAGACCCTCCCAAAGTTCAATAGTGTCTCTCTCCCTGAACCCTCCTTACAGCTGGAGCCCATCTCAGCAACTGCGAACGTCCAGGGATTCGTCCCACCCCAAAGGTGCCAGGACCAAAAGCTCTTGCTGCCCTTCAAGTAGCCAGGGAAGCCCATTCACAACCCAAGAAAACGCTGGTGGTCTGTCTTTCTAGACCCTCCCAAAGTTCAATAGTGTCTCTCTCCCTGGCCCCCTCGTTACAGCCGGAGCCCATCTCAGCAACTGCGAACGTGCAGGGATTCCTCCCACCGCAAAGGTGCCAGGACCAAAAGCTCTTGCTGCCCTTCAAGTAGCCAGGGAAGCCCATTCACAGCCCCACAAACGCTGGTGCTCTGTCTTTCTAGACCCTCACGAAGTTCAATAGTACCTCTGTCCGTGGCCCTCACAGGACAGCCGGAGCCCATCTCAGCAACTGCGAACGTCCAGGGATTCGTCCCACCGCAAAGGTGCCCGGACCAAATGCTCTTGCTGCCCTTCAAGTAGCCAGGGAAGCCCATTCACAGTCCCACAAACGCTGGTGCTCTCTCTTTCTAGAGCCTCCCAAAGTTCAATATTGTCTCTGTCCCTGGCCTCCTCGTTACAGCCGGAGCCCATCTCAGCAAGTGCGAACGTCCAGGGATTCGTCCCACCGCAACGGTGCCAGGACCAAAAGCTCTTGCTGCCCTTCAAGTAGCCAGGGAAGCCCCTTCACAGCCCCACAAACGCTGGTGCTCTCTCTTTCTAGAGCCTCCCAAAGTTCAATAGTGCCTCTCTCCCTGGCCCCCTCGATACAGCCGGAGCCCATCTCAGCATCTGCGAACGTCCAGGGATTCGTCCCACCGCAAAGGTGCCAGGACCAAAAGCTCTTGCTGCCCTTCAAGTATCCAGGGAAGCCCATTCACAGCCCCACAAACCCTGGTGCTCTCTCTTTCTGTAGCTTCCCAAAGATCATTAGTGTCTCTCTCCCTGGCCCCCTCGTTAGAGACAGAACCCATCTCAGCAACTGCGAACGTCCAGGGATTCGTCCCACCGCAAAGGTGCCAGGACCAAAAGCTCTTGCTGCCCTTCAAGTGGCCAAGGAAGCCCACTCACATCCCAGAAAAACCACTGGTGCTCTCTCTTTCTAGAGCCTCCCGAAGTTCAATAGTGTCTCTCTCCCTGGCCCCTCGTTACAGCCGGAGCCCATCTCAGCAACTGCGAACGTCCAGGGATTCGTCCCATCCCAAAGGTGCCAGGACCAAAAGCTCTTGCTGCCCTTCAAGTAGCCAGGGAAGCCCATTCACAGCCCCACAAACGCTGGTGCTCTGTCTTTCTAGACGCTCACGAAGTTCAATAGTACCTCTGTCCGTGGCCCTCACAGGACAGCCGGAGCCCATCTCAGCAACTGCGAACGTCCAGGGATTCGTCCCATCCCAAAGGTGCCAGGACCAAAAGCTCTTGCTGCCCTTCAAGTAGCCAGGGAAGCCCATTCACAGCCCCACAAACGCTGGTTCTCTCTCTTTCTAGAGCCTCCCAAAGTTCAATATTGTCTCTGTCCCTGGCCTCCTCGTTACAGCCGGAGCCCATCTAAGCAACTGCGAACGTCCAGGGATTCGTCCCACCCCAAAGGTGCCAGGACCAAAAGCTCTTGCTGCCCTTCAAGTAGCCAGGGAAGCCCATTCACAGCCCCACAAACGCTGGTGCTCTCTCTTTCTAGAGCCTCCCAAAGTTGAATAGTGCCTCTGTGCCTGGCCCCCTCGTTACAGCCGGAGCCCATCTCAGCAAGTGCGAACGTCCAGGGATTCGTCCCACCGCAAAGGTGCCAGGACCAAAAGCTCTTGCTGCCCTTCAAGTATCCAGGGAAGCCCATTCACAGCCCCACAAACCCTGGTGCTCTCTCTTTCTGTAGCTTCCCAAAGATCATTAGTGTCTCTCTCTCTGGCCCCCTCGTTAGAGACAGAACCCATCTCAGCAACTGCGAACGTCCAGGGATTCGTCCCACCGCAAAGGTGCCAGGACCAAAAGCTCTTGCTGCCCTTCAAGTAGCCATGGAAGGCCATTCACAGCCCCACAAACGCTGCTGCACTGTCTTTCTAGAGCCTCCCAAAGTTCAATTTTGTCTCTGTCCCTGGCCTCCTCGTTACAGCCGGAACCCATCTCAGCAAGTGCGAACGTCCAGGGATTCGTCCCATCCCAAAGGTGCCAGGACCAAAACCTCTTGCTGCCCTTCAAGTAGCCAGGGAAGCCCATTCACAGCCCCCAAAAACGCTGGTGCTCTCTCTTTCTAGAGCCTCCCAAAGTTCAATAGTGTCTCTGTCCCTGGCGCCCTCGTTACAGCCAGAGCCCATCTCAGCAACTGTGAACGTCCAGGGATTTGTCCCATCCCAAAGGTGCCAGGACCAAAAGCTCTTGCTGCCCTTCAAGTGGCCAAGGAAGCCCACTCACATCCCAAAAAAACCACTGGTGCTCTGTCTTTCTAGAGCCTCCCGAAGTTCAATAGTGTCTCTCTCCCTGGCCCCCTCGTTACAGCCGGAGCCCATCTCAGCAACTGCGAACGTCCAGGGATTCGTCCCACCGCAAAGGTGCCAGGACCAAAAGTTCTTGCTGCCCTTCAAGTAGCCAGGGAAGCCCATTCACAGCCCCAAAAATGCTGGTGCACTCTCTTTCTAGAGCTTCCCGAAGTTCAATAGTGCCTCTGTCCCTGGCCCCCTCGTTACAGCCGGAGCCCATCTCAGCAACTGCGAACGTCCAGGGATTCGTCCCATCCCAAAGGTGCCAGGACCAAAAGCTCTTGCTGCCCTTCAAGTAGCCAGGGAAGCCCATTCACAACCAAAGAAAACGCTGGTGCTCTGTCTTTCTAGAGCCTCCCAAAGTTCAATAGTGTCTCTCTCCCTGGCCCCTCGTTACAGCCGGAGCCCATCTCAGCAACTGCGAACGTCCAGGGATTCGTCCCATCCCAAAGGTGCCAGGACCAAAAGCTCTTGCTGCCCTTCAAGTAGCCAGGGAAGCCCATTCACAGCCCCACAAACGCTGGTGTTGTGTCTTTCTAGACCCTCACGAAGTTCAATAGTACCTCTGTCCGTGGCCCTCACAGGACAGCCGGAGCCCATCTCAGCAACTGCGAACGTCTAGGGATTCGTCCCATCCCAAAGGTGCCAGGACCAAAAGCTCTTGCTGCCCTTCAAGTAGCCAGGGAAGCCCATTCACAGCCCCACAAACGCTGGTGTTGTGTCTTTCTAGAGCGTCCCAAAGTTCAATAGTGCCTCTGTCCCTGGCCCTCTCAGGACAGCCGGAGCCCATCTCAGCAACTGCGAACGTCCAGGGATTCGTCCCACCGCAAAGGTGTCAGGACCAAAAGTTCTTGCTGCCCTTCAAGTAGCCAGGGAAGCCCATTCACAGCCCCCAAAAACGCTGGTTCTATCTCTTTCCAGACCCTCCCAAAGTTCCATAGTGTCTCTCTCCCTGAACCCTCCTTACAGCTGGAGCCCATCTCAGCAACTGCGAACGTCCAGGGATTCGTCCCACCCCAAAGGTGCCAGGACCAAAAGCTCTTGCTGCCCTTCAAGTAGCCAGGGAAGCCCTTTCACAGCCCAAAAAAACGCTGGTGCTCTCTCTTTCTAGAGCCTCCCAAAGTTCAATAGTGTCTCTCTCCCTGGCCCCCTCGTTACAGCCGGAGCCCTTCTCAGGTACTGCGAACGTGCAGGGATTCGTCCCACCGCAAAGGTGCCAGGACCAAAAGCTCTTGCTGCCCTTCAAGTAGCCAGGGAAGCCCATTCACAGCCCCACAAACGCTGGTGCTCTGTCTTTCTAGACCCTCACGAAGTTCAATAGTACCTCTGTCCGTGGCCCTCACAGGACAGCCGGAGCCCATCTCAGCAACTGCGAACGTCTAGGGATTCGTCCCATCCCAAAGGTGCCAGGACCAAAAGCTCTTGCTGCCCTTCAAGTAGCAAGGGAAGCCCATGCACAGCCCCACAATTGCTGGCGCTCTCTCTTTCTAGACCCTCCCAAAGTTCAATAGTTTCTCTGTCCCTGGCCCCCTCGTTACAGCCGGAGCCCATCTAAGCAACTGCGAACGTCCAGGGATTCGTCCCACCCCAAAGGTGCCAGGACCAAAAGCTCTTGCTGCCCTTCAAGTAGCCAGGGAAGCCCATTCACAGCCCCAAAAACGCTGCTGCACTGTCTTTCTAGACCCTCACGAAGTTCAATATTGTCTCTGTCCCTGGCCTCCTCGTTACAGCCGGAGCCCATCTCAGCAAGTGCGAACGTCCAGGGATTCGTCCCATCCCAAAGGTGCCAGGACCAAAAGCTCTTGCTGCCCTTCAAGTAGCCAGGGAAGCCCATTCACAGACCCAAAAAAACGCTGGTGCTCTCTCTTTCTAGAGCCTCCCAAAGTTCAATAGTGTCCCTCTCCCTGGCCCCCTCATTACACCCACAGCCCATCTCAGCAAGTGCGAACATCCAGGGATTCGTCCCACCGCAAAGGTGCCAGGACCAAAAGTTCTTGCTGCCCTTCAAGTAGCCAGGGAAGCCCATTCACAGCCCCAAAAATGCTGGTGCTATCTCTTTCTAGAGCTTCCCGAAGTTCAATAGTGCCTCTGTCCCTGGCCCCCTCGTTACAGCCGGAGCCCATCTCAGCAACTGCGAACGTCCAGGGATTCGTCCCACCGCAAAGGTGCCAGGACCAAAAGCTCTTGCTGCCCTTCAAGTAGCCAGGGAAGCCCATTCACAACCCAAGAAAACGCTGGTGCTCTGTCTTTCTAGAGCCTCCCAAAGTTCAATAGTGTCTCTCTCCCTGGCCCCTCGTTACAGCCGGAGCCCATCTCAGCAACTGCGAACGTCCAGGGATTCGTCCCATCCCAAAGGTGCCAGGACCAAAAGCTCTTGCTGCCCTTCAAGTAGCCAGGGAAGCCCATTCACAGTCCCACAAATGCTGGCGCTCTCTCTTTCTAGAGCCTCCCAAAGTTCAATATTGTCTCTGTCCCTGGCCTCCTCGTTACAGCCGGAGCCCATCTCAGCAAGTGCGAACGTCCAGGGATTCGTCCCACCCCAAAGGTGCCAGGACCAAAAGCTCTTGCTGCCCTTCAAGTAGCCAGGGAAGCCCCTTCACAGCCCCACAAACGCTGGTGCTCTGTCTTTCTAGACCCTCACGAAGTTCAATAGTACCTCTGTCCGTGGCCCTCACAGGACAGCCGGAGCCCATCTCAGCAACTGCGAACGTCTAGGGATTCGTCCCATCCCAAAGGTGCCAGGACCAAAAGCTCTTGCTGCCCTTCAAGTAGCCAGGGAAGCCCATTCACAGCCCCACAAACGTTGGTGCTCTGTTTTTGTAGACCCTCACGAAGTTCAATAGTACCTCTGTCCGTGGCCCTCGCAGGACAGCCGGAGCCCATCTCAGCAACTGCGAACGTCTAGGGATTCGTCCCATCCCAAAGGTGCCAGGACCAAAAGCTCTTGCTGCCCTTCAAGTAGCCAGGGAAGCCCATTCACAGCCCCACAAACGCTGGTTCTCTCTCTTTCTAGACCCTCCCAAAGTTCAATAGTACCTCTCTCCCTGAACCCTCCTTACAGCTGGAGCCCATCTCAGCAACTGCGAACGTCCAGGGATTCGTCCCACCCCAAAGGTGCCAGGACCAAAAGCTCTTGCTGCCCTTCAAGTAGCCAGGGAAGCCCATTCACAACCCAAGAAAACGCTGGTGGTCTGTCCTTCTAGAGCCTCCCAAAGTTCAATAGTGTCTCTCTCCCTGGCCCCCTCGTTACAGCCGGAGCCCATCTCAGCAACTGCGAACGTCCAGGGATTCGTCCCATCCCAAAGGTGCCAGGACCAAAAGCTCTTGCTGCCCTTCAAGTAGCCAGGGAAGCCCATTCACAGCCCCACAAACGCTGGTGCTCTGTCTTTCTAGAGCGTCCCAAAGTTCAATAGTGCCTCTCTCCCTGGCCCTCTCAGGACAGCCGGAGCCCATCTCAGCAACTGCGAACGTCCAGGGATTCGTCCCACCGCAAAGGTGCCAGGACCAAAAGTTCTTGCTGCCCTTCAAGTAGCCAGGGAAGCCCATTCACAGCCCCCAAAAACGCTGGTTCTCTCTCTTTCTAGACCCTCCCAAAGTTCAATAGTGTCTCTCTCCCTGGCCTCCTCGTTACAGCCGGAACCCATCTCAGCAAGTGCGAACGTCCAGGGATTCGTCCCATCCCAAAGGTGCCAGGACCAAAACCTCTTGCTGCCCTTCAAGTAGCCAGGGAAGCCCATTCACAGACCCAAAAAAACGCTGGTGTTGTGTCTTTCTAGAGCCTCCCAAAGTTCAATAGTGCCTGTGTCCCTGACCCCTCGTTACAGCCGGAGCCCATCTCAGCAACTGCGAACGTCCAGGGATTCGTCCCATCCCAAAGGTGCCAGGACCAAAAGCTCTTGCTGCCCTTCAAGTAGCCAGGGAAGCCCATTCACAGCCCCACAAACGCTGGTGCTCTGTCTTTCTAGACCCTCACGAAGTTCAATAGTACCTCTGTCCGTGGCCCTCACAGGACAGCCGGAGCCCATCTCAGCAACTGCGAACGTCTAGGGATTCGTCCCATCCCAAAGGTGCCAGGACCAAAAGCTCTTGCTGCCCTTCAAGTAGCCAGGGAAGCCCATTCACAGCCCCACAAACGTTGGTGCTCTGTTTTTGTAGACCCTCACGAAGTTCAATAGTACCTCTGTCCGTGGCCCTCGCAGGACAGCCGGAGCCCATCTCAGCAACTGCGAACGTCTAGGGATTCGTCCCATCCCAAAGGTGCCAGGACCAAAAGCTCTTGCTGCCCTTCAAGTAGCCAGGGAAGCCCATTCACAGCCCCACAAACGCTGGTTCTCTCTCTTTCTAGACCCTCCCAAAGTTCAATAGTACCTCTCTCCCTGAACCCTCCTTACAGCTGGAGCCCATCTCAGCAACTGCGAACGTCCAGGGATTCGTCCCACCCCAAAGGTGCCAGGACCAAAAGCTCTTGCTGCCCTTCAAGTAGCCAGGGAAGCCCATTCACAACCCAAGAAAACGCTGGTGGTCTGTCCTTCTAGACCCTCCCAAAGTTCAATAGTGTCTCTCTCCCTGGCCCCCTCGTTACAGCCGGAGCCCATCTCAGCAACTGCGAACGTGCAGGGATTCCTCCCACCGCAAAGGTGCCAGGACCAAAAGGTCTTGCTGCCCTTCAAGTAGCCAGGGAAGCCCATTCACAGCCCCACAAACGCTGGTGCTCTGTCTTTCTAGACCCTCACGAAGTTCAATAGTACCTCTGTCCGTGGCCCTCACAGGACAGCCGGAGCCCATGTCAGCAACTGCGAAAGTCCAGGGATTCGTCCCACCGCAAAGGTGCCCGGACCAAAAGCTCTTGCTGCCCTTCAAGTAGCCAGGGAAGCCCATTCACAGTCCCACAAATGCTGGCGCTCTCTCTTTCTAGAGCCTCCCAAAGTTCAATATTGTCTCTGTCCCTGGCCTCCTCGTTACAGCCGGAGCCCATCTCAGCAAGTGCGAACGTCCAGGGATTCGTCCCACCCCAAAGGTGCCAGGACCAAAAGCTCTTGCTGCCCTTCAAGTAGCCAGGGAAGCCCCTTCACAGCCCCACAAACGCTGGTGCTCTCTCTTTCTAGAGCCTCCCAAAGTTCAATAGTGCCTCTGTGCCTGGCCCCCTCGATACAGCCGGAGCCCATCTCAGCAAGTGCGAACGTCCAGGGATTCGTCCCATCCCAAAGGTGCCAGGACCAAAAGCTCTTGCAGCCCTTCAAGTAGCCAGGGAAGCCCATTCACAGCCCCACAAACGCTGGTGCTCTCTCTTTCTAGAGCCTCCCAAAGTTCAATAGTGTCTCTCTCCCTGGCCCTCTCAGGAGAGCCGGAGCCCATCTCAGCAACTGCGAACGTCCAGGGATTCGTCCCACCGCAAAGGTGCCAGGACCAAAAGCTCTTGCAGCCCTTCAAGTAGCCAGGGAAGCCCCTTCACAGCCCCACAAACGCTGGTGCTCTCTCTTTCTAGAGCCTCCCAAAGTTCAATAGTGCCTCTGTGCCTGGCCCCCTCGATACAGCCGGAGCCCATCTCAGCAAGTGCGAACGTCCAGGGATTCGTCCCATCCCAAAGGTGCCAGGACCAAAAGCTCTTGCAGCCCTTCAAGTAGCCAGGGAAGCCCATTCACAGCCCCACAAACGCTGGTGCTCTCTCTTTCTAGAGCCTCCCAAAGTTCAATAGTGCCTCTGTGCCTGGCCCCCTCGATACAGCCGGAGCCCATCTCAGGGACTGCGAACGTCCAGGGATTCGTCCCACCGCAAAGGTGCCAGGACCAAAAGCTCTTGCTGCCCTTCAAGTAGCCAGGGAAGCCCATTCACAGCCCCACAAACCCTGGTGCTCTCTCTTTCTGTAGCTTCCCAAAGATCATTAGTGTCTCTCTCCCTGGCCCCCTCGTTAGAGACAGAACCCATCTCAGCAACTGCGAACGTCCAGGGATTCGTCCCACCGCAAAGGTGCCAGGACCAAAAGCTCTTGCTGCCCTTCAAGTAGCCAGGGAAGCCCATTCACAGCCCCAAAAACGCTGGCGCTCTCTCTTCCTAGAGCCTCCCGAAGTTCAATAGTGCCTCTGTCCGTGGCCCCCTCGTTACAGCCGGAGCCCATGTCAGCAACTGCGAACGTCCAGGGATTCCTCCCACCGCAAAGGTGCCAGGACCAAAAGCTCTTGCTGCCCTTCAAGTAGCCAGGGAAGCCCATTCACAACCCAAGAAAACGCTGGTGCTCTGTCTTTCTAGAGCCTCCCAAAGTTCAATTTTGTCTCTGTCCCTGGCCTCCTCGTTACAGCCGGAACCCATCTCAGCAAGTGCGAACGTCCAGGGATTCGTCCCATCCCAAAGGTGCCAGGACCAAAAGCTCTTGCTGCCCTTCAAGTAGCCAGGGAAGCCCATTCACAGCCCCCAAAAACGCTGGTGCTCTCTCTTTCTAGAGCCTCCCAAAGTTCAATAGTGTCTCTGTCCCTGGCGCCCTCGTTACAGCCAGAGCCCATCTCAGCAACTGTGAACGTCCAGGGATTTGTCCCATCCCAAAGGTGCCAGGACCAAAAGCTCTTGCTGCCCTTCAAGTGGCCAAGGAAGCCCACTCACAGCCCAAAAAAACCACTGGTGCTCTGTCTTTCTAGAGCCTCCCGAAGTTCAATAGTGTCTCTCTCCCTGGCCCCCTCGTTACAGCCGGAGCCCATCTCAGCAACTGCGAACGTCCAGGGATTCGTCCCACCGCAAAGGTGCCAGGACCAAAAGTTCTTGCTGCCCTTCAAGTAGCCAGGGAAGCCCATTCACAGCCCCAAAAATGCTGGTGCACTCTCTTTCTAGAGCTTCCCGAAGTTCAATAGTGCCTCTGTCCCTGGCCCCCTCGTTACAGCCGGAGCCCATCTCAGCAACTGCGAACGTCCAGGGATTCGTCCCATCCCAAAGGTGCCAGGACCAAAAGCTCTTGCTGCCCTTCAAGTAGCCAGGGAAGCCCATTCACAACCCAAGAAAACGCTGGTGCTCTCCCTTTCTAGAGCCTCCCAAAGTTCAATAGTGTCTCTCTCCCTGGCCCCTCGTTACAGCCGGAGCCCATCTCAGCAACTGCGAACGTCCAGGGATTCGTCCCATCCCAAAGGTGCCAGGACCAAAAGCTCTTGCTGCCCTTCAAGTAGCCAGGGAAGCCCATTCACAGCCCCACAAACGCTGGTGCTCTGTCTTTCTAGAGCGTCCCAAAGTTCAATAGTGCCTCTCTCCCTGGCCCTCTCAGGACAGCCGGAGCCCATCTCAGCAACTGCGAACGTCCAGGGATTCGTCCCACCGCAAAGGTGCCAGGACCAAAAGTTCTTGCTGCCCTTCAAGTAGCCAGGGAAGCCCATTCACAGCCCCCAAAAACGCTGGTTCTCTCTCTTTCTAGACCCTCCCAAAGTTCAATAGTGTCTCTCTCCCTGGCCTCCTCGTTACAGCCGGAACCCATCTCAGCAAGTGCGAACGTCCAGGGATTCGTCCCATCCCAAAGGTGCCAGGACCAAAACCTCTTGCTGCCCTTCAAGTAGCCAGGGAAGCCCATTCACAGACCCAAAAAAACGCTGGTGTTGTGTCTTTCTAGAGCCTCCCAAAGTTCAATAGTGCCTGTGTCCCTGACCCCTCGTTACAGCCGGAGCCCATCTCAGCAACTGCGAACGTCCAGGGATTCGTCCCATCCCAAAGGTGCCAGGACCAAAAGCTCTTGCTGCCCTTCAAGTAGCCAGGGAAGCCCATTCACAGCCCCACAAACGCTGGTGCTCTGTCTTTCTAGACCCTCACGAAGTTCAATAGTACCTCTGTCCGTGGCCCTCACAGGACAGCCGGAGCCCATCTCAGCAACTGCGAACGTCTAGGGATTCGTCCCATCCCAAAGGTGCCAGGACCAAAAGCTCTTGCTGCCCTTCAAGTAGCCAGGGAAGCCCATTCACAGCCCCACAAACGCTGGTGCTCTGTTTTTGTAGACCCTCACGAAGTTCAATAGTACCTCTGTCCGTGGCCCTCGCAGGACAGCCGGAGCCCATCTCAGCAACTGCGAACGTCCAGGGATTCGTCCCATCCCAAAGGTGCCAGGACCAAAAGCTCTTGCTGCCCTTCAAGTAGCCAGGGAAGCCCATTCACAGCCCCACAAACGCTGGTTCTCTCTCTTTCTAGACCCTCCCAAAGTTCAATAGTACCTCTCTCCCTGAACCCTCCTTACAGCTGGAGCCCATCTCAGCAACTGCGAACGTCCAGGGATTCGTCCCACCCCAAAGGTGCCAGGACCAAAAGCTCTTGCTGCCCTTCAAGTAGCCAGGGAAGCCCATTCACAACCCAAGAAAACGCTGGTGGTCTGTCCTTCTAGACCCTCCCAAAGTTCAATAGTGTCTCTCTCCCTGGCCCCCTCGTTACAGCCGGAGCCCATCTCAGCAACTGCGAACGTGCAGGGATTCCTCCCACCGCAAAGGTGCCAGGACCAAAAGGTCTTGCTGCCCTTCAAGTAGCCAGGGAAGCCCATTCACAGCCCCACAAACGCTGGTGCTCTGTCTTTCTAGAGCCTCCCAAAGTTCAATAGTACCTCTGTCCCTGGCCCTCACAGGACAGCCGGAGCCCATGTCAGCAACTGCGAACGTCCAGGGATTCGTCCCACCGCAAAGGTGCCCGGACCAAAAGCTCTTGCTGCCCTTCAAGTAGCCAGGGAAGCCCATTCACAGTCCCACAAATGCTGGCGCTCTCTCTTTCTAGAGCCTCCCAAAGTTCAATATTGTCTCTGTCCCTGGCCTCCTCGTTACAGCCGGAGCCCATCTCAGCAAGTGCGAACGTCCAGGGATTCGTCCCACCCCAAAGGTGCCAGGACCAAAAGCTCTTGCTGCCCTTCAAGTAGCCAGGGAAGCCCATTCACAGCCCCACAAACGCTGGTGCTCTCTCTTTCTAGAGCCTCCCAAAGTTCAATAGTGCCTCTGTGCCTGGCCCCCTCGATACAGCCGTAGCCCATCTCAGCATCTGCGAACGTCCAGGGATTCGTCCCACCGCAAAGGTGCCAGGACCAAAAGCTCTTGCTGCCCTTCAAGTAGCCAGGGAAGCCCATTCACAGCCCCACAAACGCTGGTGCTCTCTCTTTCTAGAGCCTCCCAAAGTTCAATAGTGTCTCTCTCCCTGGCCCCCTCGTTACAGCCGGAGCCCATCTCAGCAACTGCGAACGTCCAGGGATTCGTCCCACCGCAAAGGTGCCAGGACCAAAAGCTCTTGCTGCCCTTCAAGTAGCCAGGGAAGCCCATTCACAGCCCCACAAACGCTGGTGCTCTCTCTTTCTAGAGCCTCCCAAAGTTCAATAGTGCCTCTGTCCCTGGCCCCCTCGTTACAGCCGGAGCCCATCTCAGCAAGTGCGAACGTCCAGGGATTCGTCCCACCGCAAAGGTGCCAGGACCAAAAGCTCTTGCTGCCCTTCAAGTAGCCAGGGAAGCCCATTCACAGCCCCACAAACGCTGGTGCTCTCTCTTTCTAGAGCCTCCCAAAGTTCAATAGTGTCTCTGTCCCTGGCCCCCTCGTTACAGCCGGAGCCCATCTCAGCAACTGCGAACGTCCAGGGATTCGTCCCACCGCAAAGGTGCCAGGACCAAAAGCTCTTGCTGCCCTTCAAGTAGCCAGGGAAGCCCATTCACAGCCCCACAAACCCTGGTGCTGTCTCTTTCGACAGCCTCCCAAAGATCATTAGTGTCTCTCTCCCTGGCCCCCTCGTTAGAGACAGAACCCATCTCAGCAACTGCGAACGTCCAGGGATTCGTCCCACCGCAAAGGTGCCAGGACCAAAAGCTCTTGCTGCCCTTCAAGTAGCCAGGGAAGCCCATTTACAGTCCCACAAATGCTGGCGCTCTCTCTTCCTAGAGCCTCCCAAAGTTCAATAGTGCCTCTGTCCCTGGCCCTCTCAGCACAGCCGGAGCCCATCTCAGCAACTGCGAACGTCCAGGGATTCCTCCCACCGCAAAGGTGCCAGGACCAAAAGCTCTTGCTGCCCTTCAAGTAGCCAGGGAAGTCCATTCACAACCCAAGAAAACGCTGGTGCTCTGTCTTTCTAGAGCCTCCCAAAGTTCAATTTTGTCTCTGTCCCTGGCCTCCTCGTTACAGCCGGAACCCATCTCAGCAAGTGCGAACGTCCAGGGATTCGTCCCATCCCAAAGGTGCCAGGACCAAAACCTCTTGCTGCCCTTCAAGTAGCCAGGGAAGCCCATTCACAGCCCCCAAAAACGCTGGTGCTCTCTCTTTCTAGAGCCTCCCAAAGTTCAATAGTGTCTCTGTCCCTGGCGCCCTCGTTACAGCCAGAGCCCATCTTAGCAACTGTAAACGTCCAGGGATTCGTCCCATCCCAAAGGTGCCAGGACCAAAAGCTCTTGCTGCCCTTCAAGTAGCCAGGGAAGCCCATTCACAGCCCAGAAAAACCACTGGTGCTCTGTCTTTCTAGAGCCTCCCAAAGTTCAATAGTGTCTCTCTCCCTGGCCCCCTCGTTACAGCCGGAGCCCATCTCAGCAACTGCGAACGTCCAGGGATTCGTCCCACCGCAAAGGTGCCAGTACCAAAAGTTCTTGCTGCCCTTCAAGTAGCCAGGGAAGCCCATTCACAGCCCAAAAAACGCTGGTGCTCTCCCTTTCTAGAGCCTCCCAAAGTTCAATAGTGCCTCTGTCCCTGGCCCCCTCGTTACAGCCGGAGCCCATCTCAGCAACTGCGAACGTCCAGGGATTCGTCCCACCGCAAAGGTGCCAGGACCAAAAGCTCTTGCTGCCCTTCAAGTAGCCAGGGAAGCCCATTCACAGCCCAAGAAAACGCTGGTGCTCTCTCTTTCTAGAGCCTCCCAAAGTTCAATAGTGTCTCT
Source organism: Nipponia nippon (assembly GCF_047370975.1). Classification (NCBI taxonomy): domain Eukaryota; kingdom Metazoa; phylum Chordata; class Aves; order Pelecaniformes; family Threskiornithidae; genus Nipponia; species Nipponia nippon. The sequence continues at coordinate 63,741,299 of NW_028262380.1, forward strand.
CTCCCTGGCCCCCTCGTTACAGCCGGAGCCCATCTCAGCAACTGCGAACGTCCAGGGATTCGTCCCACCGCAAAGGTGCCAGGACCAAAAGCTCTTGCTGCCCTTCAAGTAGCCAGGGAAGCCCATTCACAGCCCCACAAAGGCTGGTGCTCTCTCTTTCTAGAGCCTCCCAAAGTTCAATAGTGTCTCTCTCCCTGGCCCACTCGTTACAGCCGGAGCCCATCTCAGGGACTGCGAACGTCCAGGGATTCGTCCCACCGCAAAGGTGCCAGGACCAAAAGCTCTTGCTGCCCTTCAAGTAGCCAGGGAAGCCCATTCACAGCCCCCAAAAACGCTGGTGCTCTCTCTTTCTAGAGCCTCCCAAAGTTCAATAGTGTCTCTCTCCCTGGCCCCCTCGTTACAGCCGGAGCCCATCTCAGCAAGTGCGAACGTCCAGGGATTCGTCCCACCCCAAAGGTGCCAGGACCAAAAGCTCTTGCTGCCCTTCAAGTAGCCAGGGAAGCCCATTCACAGCCCAGAAAAACCACTGGTGCTCTGTCTTTCTAGAGCCTCCCAAAGTTCAATAGTGCCTGTGTCCCTGACCCCTCGTTACAGCCGGAGCCCATCTCAGCAACTGCGAACGTCCAGGGATTCGTCCCATCCCAAAGGTGCCAGGACCAAAAGCTCTTGCTGCCCTTCAAGTAGCCAGGGAAGCCCATTCACAGCCCCACAAAGGCTGGTGCTCTCTCTTTCTAGACCCTCACGAAGTTCAATAGTACCTCTGTCCGTGGCCCTCACAGGACAGCCGGAGCCCATCTCAGCAACTGCGAATGTCCAGGGATTCGTCCCATCCCAAAGGTGCCAGGACCAAAAGCTCTTGCTGCCCTTCAAGTAGCCAGGGAAGCCCATTCACAGCCCCACAAACGCTGGTGCTCTCTCTTTCTAGAGCCTCCCAAAGTTCAATAGTTCCTCTGTCCCTGGCCCTCACAGGACAGCCGGAGCCCATCTCAGCAACTGCGAACGTCCAGGGATTCGTCCCACCGCAAAGGTGCCAGGACCAAAAGCTCTTGCTGCCCTTCAAGTAGCCAGGGAAGCCCATTCACAGCCCCCACAAACGCTGGTGCTCTCTCTTTCTAGAGCCTCCCAAAGTTCAATAGTGTCTCTCTCCCTGGCCCCCTCCTTACAGCCGGAGCCCATCTCAGCAACTGCGAACGTCCAGGGATTCGTCCCACCCCAAAGGTGCCAGGACCAAAAGCTCTTGCTGCCCTTCAAGTAGCCAGGGAAGCCCATTCACAGCCCAAGAAAACGCTGGTGCTCTCTCTTTCTAGAGCCTCCCAAAGTTCAATAGTGTCTCTCTCCCTGGCCCCCTCGTTACAGCCGGAGCCCATCTCAGCAACTGCGAACGTCCAGGGATTCGTCCCACCGCAAAGGTGCCAGGACCAAAAGGTCTTGCTGCCCTTCAAGTAGCCAGGGAAGCCCATTCACAGCCCCACAAACGCTGGTGCTCTCTCTTTCTAGAGCCTCCCAAAGTTCAATAGTGCCTCTGTCCCTGGCCCTCACAGGACAGCCGGAGCCCATCTCAGCAACTGCGAACGTCCAGGGATTCGTCCCACCGCAAAGGTGCCAGGACCAAAAGCTCTTGCTGCCCTTCAAGTAGCCAGGGAAGCCCATTCACAGTCCCAGAAATGCTGGTGCTCTCTCTTTCTAGAGCCTCCCAAAGTTCAATAGTGTCTCTGTCCCTGGCCCCCTCGTTACAGCCGGAGCCCATCTCAGCAAGTGCGAACGTCCAGGGATTCGTCCCACCCCAAAGGTGCCAGGACCAAAAGCTCTTGCTGCCCTTCAAGTAGCCAGGGAAGCCCATTCACAGCCCCACAAACGCTGGTGCTCTCTCTTTCTAGAGCCTCCCAAAGTTCAATAGTGCCTCTGTCCCTGGCCCCCTCGTTACAGCCGGAGCCCATCTCAGCAACTGCGAACGTCCAGGGATTCGTCCCACCGCAAAGGTGCCAGGACCAAAAGCTCTTGCTGCCCTTCAAGTAGCCAGGGAAGCCCATTCACAGCCCCCACAAACGCTGGTGCTCTCTCTTTCTAGAGCCTCCCAAAGTTCAATAGTGTCTCTCTCCCTGGCCCCCTCGTGAGAGACGGAGCCCATCTCAGCAACTGCGAACGTCCAGGGATTCGTCCCACCGCAAAGGTGCCAGGACCAAAAGCTCTTGCTGCCCTTCAAGTAGCCAGGGAAGCCCATTCACAGCCCCACAAACGCTGGTGCTCTCTCTTTCTAGAGCCTCCCAAAGTTCAATAGTGCCTCTGTCCCTGGCCCCCTCGTTACAGCCGGAGCCCATCTCAGCAACTGCGAACGTCCAGGGATTCGTCCCACCCCAAAGGTGCCAGGACCAAAAGCTCTTGCTGCCCTTCAAGTAGCCAGGGAAGCCCATTCACAGCCCCACAAACGCTGGTGCTCTCTCTTTCTAGAGCCTCCCAAAGTTCAATAGTGCCTCTGTCCCTGGCCCCCTCGTTACAGCCGGAGCCCATCTCAGCAACTGCGAACGTCCAGGGATTCGTCCCACCGCAAAGGTGCCAGGACCAAAAGCTCTTGCTGCCCTTCAAGTAGCCAGGGAAGCCCATTCACAGCCCCACAAACGCTGGTGCTCTCTCTTTCTAGAGCCTCCCAAAGTTCAATAGTGTCTCTCTCCCTGGCCCCCTCGTGAGAGACGGAGCCCATCTCAGCAACTGCGAACGTCCAGGGATTCGTCCCACCGCAAAGGTGCCAGGACCAAAAGCTCTTGCTGCCCTTCAAGTAGCCAGGGAAGCCCATTCACAGCCCAAAAAACGCTGGTGCTCTCTCTTCCTAGAGCCTCCCAAAGTTCAATAGTGTCTCTGTCCCTGGCCCACTCGTTACAGCCGGAGCCCATCTCAGCAACTGCGAACGTCCAGGGATTCGTCCCACCGCAAAGGTGCCAGGACCAAAAGCTCTTGCTGCCCTTCAAGTAGCCAGGGAAGCCCATTCACAGCCCAAAAAAACACTGGTGCTCTCTCTTTCTAGAGCCTCCCAAAGTTCAATAGTGTCTCTGTCCCTGGCCCCCTCGTTACAGCCGGAGCCCATCTCAGCAAGTGCGAACGTCCAGGGATTCGTCCCACCGCAAAGGTGCCAGGACCAAAAGCTCTTGCTGCCCTTCAAGTAGCCAGGGAAGCCCATTCACAGCCCCCAAAAACGCTGGTGCTCTCTCTTTCTAGAGCCTCCCAAAGTTCAATAGTGTCTCTGTCCCTGGCCCCCTCGTTACAGCCGGAGCCCATGTCAGCAACTGCGAACGTCCAGGGATTCGTCCCACCCCAAAGGTGCCAGGACCAAAAGCTCTTGCTGCCCTTCAAGTAGCCAGGGAAGCCCATTCACAGCCCAGAAAAACCACTGGTGCTCTGTCTTTCTAGTGACTCCCAAAGTTCAATAGTGTCTCTCTCCCTGGCCCCCTCGTTACAGCCGGAGCCCATCTCAGCAACTGCGGACGTCCAGGGATTCGTCCCACCGCAAAGGTGCCAGGACCAAAAGCTCTTGCTGCCCTTCAAGTAGCCAGGGAAGCCCATTCACAGCCCCACAAACGCTGGTGCTCTCTCTTTCTAGAGCCTCCCAAAGTTCAATAGTGCCTCTGTCCCTGGCCCCCTCGTTACAGCCGGAGCCCATCTCAGCAACTGCGAACGTCCAGGGATTCGTCCCACCGCAAAGGTGCCAGGACCAAAAGCTCTTGCTGCCCTTCAAGTAGCCAGGGAAGCCCATTCACAGCCCAAGAAAACGCTGGTGCTCTCTCTTCCTAGAGCCTCCCAGAGTTCAATAGTGTCTCTGTCCCTGACCCCTCGTTACAGCCGGAGCCCATCTAAGCAACTGCGAACGTCCAGGGATTCGTCCCACCCCAAAGGTGCCAGGACCAAAAGCTCTTGCTGCCCTTCAAGTAGCCAGGGAAGCCCATTCACAGCCCCACAAACGCTGGTGCTCTGTCTTTCTAGAGCGTCCCAAAGTTCAATAGTGCCTCTGTCCCTGGCCCTCTCAGGACAGCCGGAGCCCATCTCAGCAACTGCGAACGTCCAGGGATTCGTCCCACCGCAAAGGTGCCAGGACCAAAAGTTCTTGCTGCCCTTCAAGTAGCCAGGGAAGCCCATTCACAGCCCCCAAAAACGCTGGTTCTCTCTCTTTCTAGAGCCTCCCAAAGTTCAATAGTGTCTCTCTCCCTGGCCCCCTCGTTACAGCCGGAACCCATCTCAGCAAGTGCGAACGTCCAGGGATTCGTCCCATCCCAAAGGTGCCAGGACCAAAACCTCTTGCTGCCCTTCAAGTAGCCAGGGAAGCCCATTCACAGACCCAAAAAAACGCTGGTGTTGTGTCTTTCTAGAGCCTCCCAAAGTTCAATAGTGCCTGTGTCCCTGACCCCTCGTTACAGCCGGAGCCCATCTCAGCAACTGCGAACGTCCAGGGATTCGTCCCACCGCAAAGGTGCCAGGACCAAAAGCTCTTGCTGCCCTTCAAGTAGCCAGGGAAGCCCATTCACAGCCCCACAAACGCTGGTGCTCTCCCTTTCTAGACCCTCACGAAGTTCAATAGTACCTCTGTCCGTGGCCCTCACAGGACAGCCGGAGCCCATCTCAGCAACTGCGAACGTCTAGGGATTCGTCCCATCCCAAAGGTGCCAGGACCAAAAGCTCTTGCTGCCCTTCAAGTAGCCAGGGAAGCCCATTCACAGCCCCACAAACGCTGGTGCTCTGTTTTTGTAGACCCTCACGAAGTTCAATAGTACCTCTGTCCGTGGCCCTCGCAGGACAGCCGGAGCCCATCTCAGCAACTGCGAACGTCTAGGGATTCGTCCCATCCCAAAGGTGCCAGGACCAAAAGCTCTTGCTGCCCTTCAAGTAGCCAGGGAAGCCCATTCACAGCCCCACAAACGCTGGTTCTCTCTCTTTCTAGACCCTCCCAAAGTTCAATAGTACCTCTCTCCCTGGAACCCTCCTTACAGCTGGAGCCCATCTCAGCAACTGCGAACGTCCAGGGATTCGTCCCACCCCAAAGGTGCCAGGACCAAAAGCTCTTGCTGCCCTTCAAGTAGCCAGGGAAGCCCATTCACAGACCCAAGAAAACGCTGGTGGTCTGTCTTTCTAGACCCTCCCAAAGTTCAATAGTGTCTCTCTCCCTGGCCCCCTCGTTACAGCCGGAGCCCATCTCAGCAACTGCGAACGTGCAGGGATTCCTCCCACCGCAAAGGTGCCAGGACCAAAAGGTCTTGCTGCCCTTCAAGTAGCCAGGGAAGCCCATTCACAGCCCCACAAACGCTGGTGCTCTGTCTTTCTAGACCCTCACGAAGTTCAATAGTACCTCTGTCCGTGGCCCTCACAGGACAGCCGGAGCCCATGTCAGCAACTGCGAACGTCCAGGGATTCGTCCCACCGCAAAGGTGCCCGGACCAAAAGCTCTTGCTGCCCTTCAAGTAGCCAGGGAAGCCCATTCACAGTCCCACAAATGCTGGCGCTCTCTCTTCCTAGAGCCTCCCGAAGTTCAATATTGTCTCTGTCCCTGGCCTCCTCGTTACAGCCGGAGCCCATCTCAGCAAGTGCGAACGTCCAGGGATTCGTCCCACCCCAAAGGTGCCAGGACCAAAAGCTCTTGCTGCCCTTCAAGTAGCCAGGGAAGCCCATTCACAGCCCCACAAACGCTGGTGCTCTCCCTTTCTAGAGCCTCCCAAAGTTCAATAGTGTCTCTGTCCCTGGCCCCCTCGTTACAGCCGGAGCCCATCTCAGCAAGTGCGAACGTCCAGGGATTCGTCCCATCCCAAAGGTGCCAGGACCAAAAGCTCTTGCTGCCCTTCAAGTAGCCAGGGAAGCCCATTCACAGCCCCACAAACGCTGGTGCTCTCTCTTTCTAGAGCCTCCCAAAGTTCAATAGTGTCTCTCTCCCTGGCCCTCTCAGGAGAGCCGGAGCCCATCTCAGCAACTGCGAACGTCCAGGGATTCGTCCCACCGCAAAGGTGCCAGGACCAAAAGCTCTTGCAGCCCTTCAAGTAGCCAGGGAACCCCATTGACAGCCCCACAAACGCTGGTGCTCTCTCTTCCTAGAGCCTCCCAAAGTTCAATAGTACCTCTCTCCCTGGCCCCTCGTTACAGCCGGAGCCCATCTCAGCAACTGCGAACGTCCAGGGCTTCGTCCCACCGCAAAGGTGCCAGGACCAAAAGCTCTTGCTGCCCTTCAAGTAGCCAGGGAAGCCCATTCACAGCCCCACAAACGCTGGTGCTCTCTCTTTCTAGAGCCTCCCAAAGTTCAATAGTGTCTCTGTCCCTGGCCCCCTCGTTACAGCCAGAGCCCATCTCAGCCACTGTGAACGTCCAGGGATTCGTCCCACCGCAAAGGTGCCAGGACCAAAAGCTCTTGCTGCCCTTCAAGTAGCCAGGGAAGCCCATTCACAACCCAAGAAAACGCTGGTGCTCTGTCTTTCTAGAGCCTCCCAAAGTTCAATAGTGTCTCTCTCCCTGGCCCCCTCGTTACAGCCGGAGCCCATCTCAGCAACTGCGAACGTCCAGGGATTCGTCCCACCGCAAAGGTGCCAGGACCAAAAGCTCTTGCTGCCCTTCAAGTAGCCAGGGAAGCCCATTCACAGTCCCACAAATGCTGGTGCTCTCTCTTTCTAGAGCCTCCCAAAGTTCAATAGTGTCTCTCTCCCTGGCCCCCTCGTTACAGCCGGAGCCCATCTCAGCAACTGCGAACGTCCAGGGATTCGTCCCGCCGCAAAGGTGCCAGGACCAAAAGCTCTTGCTGCCCTTCAAGTAGCCAGGGAAGCCCCTTCAGAACCCAAGAAAACGCTGGTGCTCTGTCTTTCTAGACCCTCCCAAAGTTCAATAGTGTCTCTCTCCCTGGCCCCCTCGTGAGAGACGGAGCCCATCTCAGCAACTGCGAACGTCCAGGGATTCGTCCCACCGCAAAGGTGCCAGTACCAAAAGTTCTTGGTGCCCTTCAAGTATGCAGGGAAGCCCATTCACAGCCCCAAAAAAACGCTGGTGCTCTCTCTTTCTAGACCCTCCCAAAGTTCAATAGTGCCTGTGTCCCTGACCCCTCGTTACAGACGGAGCCCATCTCAGCAACTGCAAACGTCCAGGGATTCGTCCCGCCGCAAAGGTGCCAGGACCAAAAGCTCTTGCTGCCCTTCAAGTAGCCAGGGAAGCCCATTCACAGCCCAAAAAAACCACTGGTGCTCTCTCTTTCTAGAGCCTCACAAGGTTCAATAGTGTCTCTGTCCCTGGCCCCGTCGTTACAGCCGGAGGCCTCCGAAGCAACTGCGAACGTCCAGGGATTCGTCCCACCGCAAAGGTGCCAGGACCAAAAGCTCTTGCTGCCCTTCAAGTAGCCAGGGAAGCCCATTCACAGTCCCACAAATGCTGGTGCTCTCTCTTTCTAGAGCCTCCCAAAGTTCAATAGTGTCTCTCTCCCTGGCCCCCTCGTTACAGCCGGAGCCCATCTCAGCAACTGCGAACGTCCAGGGATTCATCCCACCTCAAAGGTGCCAGGACCAAAAGCTCTTCTGCCCTTCAAGTAGCCAAGGAAGCCCACTCACAGCCCAAAAAAACCACTGGTGCTCTGTCTTTCTAGAGCCTCCCGAAGTTCAATAGTGTCTCTCTCCCTGGCCCCCTCGTGAGAGACGGAGCCCATCTCAGCAACTGCGAACGTCCAGGGATTCGTCCCACCGCAAAGGTGCCAGTACCAAAAGTTCTTGGTGCCCTTCAAGTATGCAGGGAAGCCCATTCACAGCCCCAAAAAAACGCTGGTGCTCTCTCTTTCTAGACCCTCCCAAAGTTCAATAGTGCCTGTGTCCCTGACCCCTCGTTACAGACGGAGCCCATCTCAGCAACTGCAAACGTCCAGGGATTCGTCCCGCCGCAAAGGTGCCAGGACCAAAAGCTCTTGCTGCCCTTCAAGTAGCCAGGGAAGCCCATTCACAGCCCAAAAACCACTGGTGCTCTCTCTTTCTAGAGCCTCACAAGGTTCAATAGTGTCTCTGTCCCTGGCCCCGTCGTTACAGCCGGAGGCCTCCTAAGCAACTGCGAACGTCCAGGGATTGCTCCCACTCCAAAGGTGCCAGGACCAAAAGCTCTTGCTGCCCTTCAAGTAGCCAGGGAAGCCCATTCACAGCCCCCACAAACGCTGGTGCTCTGTCTTTCTAGAGCCTCCCAAAGTTCAATAGTGTCTCTCTCCCTGGCCCCCTCGTTACAGCCGGAGCCCATCTCAGCAACTGCGAACGTCCAGGGATTCGTCCCACCGCAAAGGTGCCAGGACCAAAAGCTCTTGCTGCCCTTCAAGTAGCCAGGGAAGCCCATTCACAGCCCAAAAAACGCTGGTGCTCTCTCTTCCTAGAGCCTCCCAAAGTTCAATAGTGTCTCTGTCCCTGGCCCACTCGTTACAGCCGGAGCCCATCTCAGCAACTGCGAACGTCCAGGGATTCGTCCCACCGCAAAGGTGCCAGGACCAAAAGCTCTTGCTGCCCTTCAAGTAGCCAGGGAAGCCCATTCACAGCCCCCACAAACGCTGGTGCTCTCTCTTTCTAGAGCCTCCCAAAGTTCAATAGTGTCTCTGTCCCTGGCCCCCTCGTTACAGCCGGAGCCCATCTCAGCAACTGCGAACGTCCAGGGATTCGTCCCACCGCAAAGGTGCCAGGACCAAAAGCTCTTGCTGCCCTTCAAGTAGCCAGGGAAGCCCATTCACAGCCCCAAAAATGCTGGTGGTATCTCTTTCTGTAGGTTCCCAAAGTTCAATAGTGTCCCTCTCCCTGGCCCCCTCGTTACAGCCGGAGCCCATGTCAGCAAGTGCGAACGTCCAGGGATTCGTCCCACCCCAAAGGTGCCAGGACCAAAAGCTCTTGCTGCCCTTCAAGTAGCCAGGGAAGCCCATTCACAGCCCCACAAACGCTGGTGCTCTGTCTTTCTAGAGCCTCCCAAAGTTCAATAGTGTCTCTCTCCCTGGCCCCCTCGTTACAGCCGGAGCCCATCTCAGCAACTGCGGACGTCCAGGGATTCGTCCCACCGCAAAGGTGCCAGGACCAAAAGCTCTTGCTGCCCTTCAAGTAGCCAGGGAAGCCCATTCACAGCCCAGAAAAACCACTGATGCTCTCTCTTTCTAGAGCCTCCCAAAGTTCAATAGTGTCTCTCTCCCTGGCCCCCTTGATACAGCCGGAGCCCATGTCAGCAAGTGCGAACGTCCAGGGATTCGTCCCACCGCAAAGGTGCCAGGACCAAAAGCTCTTGCTGCCCTTCAAGTAGCCAGGGAAGCCCATTCACAGCCCCACAAACGCTGCTGCACTGTCTTTCTAAACCCTCACGAAGTTCAATATTGTCTCTGTCCCTGGCCCCCTCGTTACAGCTGGAGCCCATCTCAGCAAGTGCGAACGTCCAGGGATTCGTCCCACCCCAAATGTGCCAGGACCAAAAGCTCTTGCTGCCCTTCAAGTAGCCAGGGAAGCCCATTGACAGCCCCACAAACGCTGGTGCTCTCTCTTCCTAGAGCCTCCCAAAGTTCAATAGTACCTCTCTCCCTGGCCCCTCGTTACAGCCGGAGCCCATCTCAGCAACTGCGAACGTCCAGGGCTTCGTCCCACCGCAAAGTGCCCGGACCAAAAGCTCTTGCTGCCCTTCAAGTAGCCAGGGAAGCCCATTCACAGCCCCACAAACGCTGGTGCTCTCTCTTTCTAGAGCCTCCCAAAGTTCAATAGTGTCTCTGTCCCTGGCCCCCTTGTTACAGCCGGAGTCCATGTCAGCAACTGCGAACGTCCAGGGATTCGTCCCACCGCAAAGGTGCCAGGACCAAAAGCTCTTGCTGCCCTTCAAGTAGCCAGGGAAGCCCATTCACAGCCCCACAAACGCTGGTGCTCTCTCTTTCTAGAGCCTCCCAAAGTTCAATAGTGTCTCTGTCCCTGGCCCCCTTGTTACAGCCGGAGCCCATCTCAGCAACTGCGAACGTCCAGGGATTCGTCCCACCGCAAAGGTGCCAGGACCAAAAGCTCTTGCTGCCCTTCAAGTAGCCAGGGAAGCCCCTTCAGAACCCAAGAAAACGCTGGTGCTCTGTCTTTCTAGAGCCTCCCAAAGTTCAATAGTGTCTATCTGTCCCTGGCCCCCTCGTTACAGACGGAGCCCATCTCAGCAACTGCGAACGTCCAGGGATTCGTCCCACCGCAAAGGTGCCAGGACCAAAAGCTCTTGCTGCCCTTCAAGTAGCCAGGGAAGCCCATTCACAGCCCAAAAAACGCTGGTGCTCTGTCTTTCTAGAGCCTCCCAAAGTTCAATAGTGTCTCTCTGTCCCTGGCCCCCTCGTTAGAGACGGAGCCCATCTCAGCAACTGCGAACGTCCAGGGATTCGTCGCAATCCAAAGGTGCCTGGACCAAAAGCTCTTGCTGCCCTTCAAGTAGCCAGGGAAGCCCATTCACAGCCCAGAAAAACCACTGATGCTCTCTCTTTCTAGAGCCTCCCAAAGTTCAATAGTGTCTCTCTCCCTGGCCCCCTTGATACAGCCGGAGCCCATGTCAGCAAGTGCGAACGTCCAGGGATTCGTCCCACCGCAAAGGTGCCAGGACCAAAAGCTCTTGCTGCCCTTCAAGTAGCCAGGGAAGCCCATTCACAGCCCAAGAAAACGCTGGTGCTCTCTCTTTCTAGAGCCTCCCAAAGTTCAATAGTGTCTCTGTCCCTGGCCCCCTTGTTACAGCCGGAGCCCATCTCAGCAACTGCGAACGTCCAGGGATTCGTCCCACCGCAAAGGTGCCAGGACCAAAAGCTCTTGCTGCCCTTCAAGTAGCCAGGGAAGCCCATTCACAGCCCAAAAAACGCTCTTGCTCTCCCTTTCTAGAGCCTCCCAAAGTTCAATAGTGTCTCTCTGTCCCTGGCCCCCTCGTTAGAGACGGAGCCCATCTCAGCAACTGCGAACGTCCAGGGATTCGTCGCAATCCAAAGGTGCCAGGACCAAAAGCTCTTGCTGCCCTTCAAGTAGCCAGGGAAGCCCATTCACAGCCCAGAAAAACCACTGATGCTCTCTCTTTCTAGAGCCTCCCAAAGTTCAATAGTGTCTCTCTCCCTGGCCCCCTTGATACAGCCGGAGCCCATGTCAGCAAGAGCGAAAATCCAGAGATTCGTCCCACCGCAAAGTGCCCGGACCAAAAGCTCCTGCTGCCCTTCAAGTAGCCAGGGAAGCCCATTCACAGCCCCACAAACGCTGGTGCTCTCTCTTTCTAGAGCCTCCCAAAGTTCAATAGTGTCTCTGTCCCTGGCCCCCTCATTACACCCACAGCCCATCTCAGCAACTGCGAACATCCAGGGATTCGTCCCACCGCAAAGGTGCCAGGACCAAAAGCTCTTGCTGCCCTTCAAGTAGCCAGGGAAGCCCATTCACAGCCCCACAAACGGTGGTGCTCTCTCTTTCTAGAGCCTCCCAAAGTTCAATAGTGTCTCTGTCCCTGGCCCCCTTGTTACAGCCGGAGCCCATCTCAGCAACTGCGAACGTCCAGGGATTCGTCCCACCGCAAAGGTGCCAGGACCAAAAGCTCCTGCTGCCCTTCAAGTAGCCAGGGAAGCCCCTTCACAGCCCAAAAAACGCTGGTGCTCTCCCTTTCTAGAGCCTCCCATAGTTCAATAGTGTCTCTCTGTCCCTGGCCCCCTCGTTACAGACGGAGCCCATCTCAGCAACTGCGAACGTCCAGGGATTCGTCCCACCGCAAAGGTGCCAGGACCAAAAGGTCGTGCTGCCCTTCAAGTAGCCAGGGAAGCCCATTCACAGCCCCACAAACGCTGGTGCTCTCTCTTTCTAGAGCCTCCCAAAGTTCAATAATGTCTCTGTCCCTGGCCCCCTTGTTACTAGCCGGAGCCCATCTCAGCAAATGTGAACATCCAGGGATTCATTGCAATCCAATGGTGCCAGGACCAAAAGCTCTTGCTGCCCTTCAAGTAGCCAGGGAAGCCCATTCACAGCCCCCAAAAACGCTGGTGCTCTCTCTTTCTAGAGCCTCCCAAAGTTCAATAGTGTCTCTCTCCCTGGCCCCCTTGTTACAGCCGGAGCCCATCTCAGCAACTGCGAACGTCCAGGGATTCGTCCCACCGCAAAGGTGCCAGGACCAAAAGCTCTTGCTGCCCTTCAAGTAGCCAGGGAAGCCCATTCACAGCCCAAAAAACGCTCTTGCTCTCCCTTTCTAGAGCCTCCCAAAGTTCAATAGTGTCTCTCTGTCCCTGGCCCCCTCGTTACAGACGGAGCCCATCTCAGCAGCTGCGAACGTCCAGGGATTCGTCGCAATCCAAAGGTGCCAGGACCAAAAGCTCTTGCTGCCCTTCAAGTAGCCAGGGAAGCCCCTTCACAGCCCAAAAAACGCTGGTGCTCTCTCTTTCTAGAGCCTCCCATAGTTCAATAGTGTCTCTCTGTCCCTGGCCCCCTCGTTACAGCCGGAGCCCATCTCAGCAACTGCGAACGTCCAGGGATTCGTCCCACCGCAAAGGTGCCAGGACCAAAAGGTCCTGCTGCCCTTCAAGTAGCCAGGGAAGCCCATTCACAGCCCCACAAACGCTGGTGCTCTCTCTTTCTAGAGCCTCCCAAAGTTCAATAGTGTCTCTGTCCCTGGCCCCCTTGTTACTAGCCGGAGCCCATCTCAGCAACTGCGAACGTCCAGGGATTCATTGCAATCCAATGGTGCCAGGACCAAAAGCTCTTGCTGCCCTTCAAGTAGCCAGGGAAGCCCATTCACAGCCCAAGAAAACGCTGGTGCTCTCTCTTTCTAGAGCCTCCCAAAGTTCAATAGTGTCTATCTGTCCCTGGCCCCCTCGTTACAGACGGAGCCCATCTCAGCAACTGCGAACGTCCAGGGATTCATCGCAATCCAAAGGTGCCAGGACCAAAAGCTCTTGCTGCCCTTCAAGTAGCCAGGGAAGCCCATTCACAGCCCAGAAAAACCACTGATGCTCTCTCTTTCTAGAGCCTCCCAAAGTTCAATAGTGTCTCTCTCCCTGGCCCCCTCGTTACAGCCGGAGCCCATCTCAGCAACTGCGAACGTCCAGGGATTCGTCCCACCCCAAAGGTGCCAGGACCAAAAGCTCTTGCTGCCCTTCAAGTAGCCAGGGAAGCCCATTCACAGCCCCCACAAAAGCTGGTGCTCTCTCTTCCTAGAGCCTCCCAAAGTTCAATAGTGTCTCTCTCCCTGGCCCCCTCGTTACAGCCGGAGCCCATCTCAGCAACTGCGAACGTCCAGGGATTCGTCCCACCGCAAAGGTGCCAGGACCAAAAGCTCTTGCTGCCCTTCAAGTAGCCAGGGAAGCCCATTCACAGCCCCCACAAACGCTGGTGCTCTCTCTTTCTAGAGCCTCCCAAAGTTCAATAGTGTCTCTGTCCCTGGCCCCCTTGTTACAGCCGGAGCCCATCTCAGCAACTGCGAACGTCCAGGGATTCGTCCCACCCCAAAGGTGCCAGGACCAAAAGCTCTTGCTGCCCTTCAAGTAGCCAGGGAAGCCCATTCACAGCCCCAAAAAACGCTGGTGCTCTCTCTTTCTAGAGCCTCCCAAAGTTCAATAGAGCCTCTGTCCCTGGCCCCCTTGTTACAGCCGGAGCCCATCTCAGCAACTGCGAACGTCCAGGGATTCGTCCCACCCCAAAGGTGCCAGGACCAAAAGCTCTTGCTGCCCTTCAAGTAGCCAGGGAAGCCCATTCACAGCCCCAAAAAACGCTGATGCTCTGTCTTTCTAGAGCCTCCCAAAGTTCAATAGTGTCTCTCTGTCCCTGGCCCCCTCGTTACAGCCGGAGCCCATCTCAGCAACTGCGAACGTCCAGGGATTCGTCCCACCGCAAAGGTGCCAGGACCAAAAGCTCTTGCTGCCCTTCAAGTAGCCAGGGAAGCCCATTCACAGCCCAAAAAACGCTGGTGCTCTCTCTTTCTAGAGCCTCCCAAAGTTCAATAGTGTCTCTCTGTCCCTGGCCCCCTCGTTACAGCCGGAGCCCATCTCAGCAACTGCGAACGTCCAGGGATTCGTCCCACCGCAAAGGTGCCAGGACCAAAAGCTCCTGCTGCCCTTCAAGTAGCCAGGGAAGCCCATTCACAGCCCCCACAAACGCTGGTGCTCTCTCTTCCTAGAGCCTCCCAAAGTTCAATAGTGTCTCTGTCCCTGGCCCCCTCGTTACAGCCGGAGCCCATCTCAGCAACTGCGAACGTCCAGGGATTCGTCCCACCGCAAAGGTGCCAGGACCAAAAGCTCTTGCTGCCCTTCAAGTAGCCAGGGAAGCCCATTCACAGCCCAAGAAAACGCTGGTGCTCTCTCTTTCTAGAGCCTCCCAAAGTTCAATAGTGTCTCTGTCCCTGGCCCCCTTGTTACAGCCGGAGCCCATCTCAGCAACTGCGAACGTCCAGGGATTCGTCCCACCGCAAAGGTGCCAGGACCAAAAGCTCTTGCTGCCCTTCAAGTAGCCAGGGAAGCCCATTCACAGCCCAAAAAACGCTGGTGCTCTCCCTTTCTAGAGCCTCCCAAAGTTCAATAGTGTCTCTCTGTCCCTGGCCCCCTCGTTACAGACGGAGCCCATCTCAGCAGCTGCGAACGTCCAGGGATTCGTCGCAATCCAAAGGTGCCAGGACCAAAAGCTCTTGCTGCCCTTCAAGTAGCCAGGGAAGCCCATTCACAGCCCAGAAAAACCACTGATGCTCTCTCTTTCTAGAGCCTCCCAAAGTTCAATAGTGTCTCTCTCCCTGGCCCCCTCGTTACAGCCGGAGCCCATCTCAGCAACTGCGAACGTCCAGGGATTCGTCCCACCGCAAAGGTGCCAGGACCAAAAGCTCTTGCTGCCCTTCAAGTAGCCAGGGAAGCCCATTCACAGCCCCAAAAAACGCTGGTGCTCTCTCTTCCTAGAGCCTCCCAAAGTTCAATAGTGTCTCTGTCCCTGGCCCCCTCGTTACAGCCGGAGCCCATCTCAGCAACTGCGAACGTCCAGGGATTCGTCCCACCGCAAAGGTGCCAGGACCAAAAGCTCTTGCTGCCCTTCAAGTAGCCAGGGAAGCCCATTCACAGCCCAGAAAAACCACTGATGCTCTCTCTTTCTAGAGCCTCCCAAAGTTCAATAGTGTCTCTCTCCCTGGCCCCCTCGTTACAGCCGGAGCCCATCTCAGCAACTGCGAACGTCCAGGGATTCGTCCCACCGCAAAGGTGCCAGGACCAAAAGCTCTTGCTGCCCTTCAAGTAGCCAGGGAAGGCCATTCACAGCCCCCACAAAAGCTGGTGCTCTCTTTTCCTAGACCCTCCCAAAGTTCAATAGTGTCTCTGTCCCTGGCCCCCTCGTTACAGCCGGAGCCCATCTCAGCAACTGCGAACGTCCAGGGATTCGTCCCACCGCAAAGGTGCCAGGACCAAAAGCTCCTGCTGCCCTTCAAGTAGCCAGGGAAGCCCATTCACAGCCCCCACAAACGCTGGTGCTCTCCCTTTCTAGAGCCTCCCAAAGTTCAATAGTGTCTCTCTCCCTGGCCCCCTTGTTACAGCCGGAGCCCATCTCACCAAGTGCGAACATCCAGGGATTCGTCCCACCGCAAAGGTGCCAGGACCAAAAGCTCTTGCTGCCCTTCAAGTAGCCAGGGAAGCCCATTCACAGCCCAAAAAACGCTGGTGCTCTCTCTTCCTAGAGCCTCCCAAAGTTCAATAGTGTCTCTCTCCCTGGCCCACTCGTTACAGCCGGAGCCCATCTCAGCAACTGCGAACGTCCAGGGATTCGTCCCACCCCAAAGGTGCCAGGACCAAAAGCTCTTGCTGCCCTTCAAGTAGCAAGGGAAGCCCATTCACAGCCCCACAAACGCTGGTGCTCTCTCTTTCTAGAGCCTCCCAAAGTTCAATAGTGTCTCTGTCCCTGGCCCCCTTGTTACAGCCGGAGCCCATCTCAGCAACTGCGAACATCCAGGGATTCGTCCCACCGCAAAGGTGCCAGGACCAAAAGCTCTTGCTGCCCTTCAAGTAGCCAGGGAAGCCCATTCACAGCCCAAAAAACGCTCTTGCTCTCCCTTTCTAGAGCCTCCCAAAGTTCAATAGTGTCTCTCTGTCCCTGGCCCCCTCGTTACAGCCGGAGCCCATCTCAGCAGCTGCGAATGTCCAGGGATTCGTCGCAATCCAAAGGTGCCAGGACCAAAAGCTCTTGCTGCCCTTCAAGTAGCCAGGGAAGCCCATTCACAGCCCAGAAAAACCACTGATGCTCTCTCTTTCTAGAGCCTCCCAAAGTTCAATAGTGTCTCTCTCCCTGGCCCCCTCGTTACAGCCGGAGCCCATCTCAGCAAGTGCGAACGTCCAGGGATTCGTCCCACCGCAAAGGTGCCAGGACCAAAAGGTCTTGCTGCCCTTCAAGTAGCCAGGGAAGCCCATTCACAGTCCCACAAAAGCTGGTGCTCTCTCTTCCTAGAGCCTCCCAAAGTTCAATAGTGTCTCTCTCCCTGGCCCCCTCGTTACAGCCGGAGCCCATCTCATCAACTGCGAACGTCCAGGGATTCGTCCCACCGCAAAGGTGCCAGGACCAAAAGCTCCTGCTGCCCTTCAAGTAGCCAGGGAAGCCCATTCACAGCCCCCACAAACGCTGGTGCTCTCCCTTTCTAGAGCCTCCCAAAGTTCAATAGTGTCTCTGTCCCTGGCCCCCTTGTTACAGCCGGAGCCCATCTCAGCAACTGCGAACGTCCAGGGATTCGTCCCACCGCAAAGGTGCCAGGACCAAAAGCTCTTGCTGCCCTTCAAGTAGCCAGGGAAGCCCATTCACAGCCCGAAACAATGCTGGTTTTCTCTCTTTCTAGAGCCTCCCAAAGTTCAATAGTGTCTCTGTCCCTGGCCCCCTTGTTACAGCCGGAGCCCATCTCAGCAACTGCGAACGTCCAGGGATTCGTCCCACCGCAAAGGTGCCAGGACCAAAAGCTCTTGCTGCCCTTCAAGTAGCCAGGGAAGCCCATTCACAGCCCCACAAACGCTGGTGCTCTCTCTTTCTAGAGCCTCCCAAAGTTCAATAGTGTCCCTCTCCCTGGCCCCCTCATTACACCCACAGCCCATCTCAGCAACTGCGAACGTCCAGGGATTCGTCCCACCGCAAAGGTGCCAGGACCAAAAGCTCTTGCTGCCCTTCAAGTAGCCAGGGAAGCCCATTCACAGCCCCACAAACGCTGGTGCTCTCTCTTTCTAGAGCCTCCCAAAGTTCAATAGTGTCTCTGTCCCTGGCCCCCTTGTTACAGCCGGAGCCCATCTCAGCAACTGCGAACGTCCAGGGATTCGTCCCATCGCAAAGGTGCCAGGACCAAAAGCTCTTGCTGCCCTTCAAGTAGCCAGGGAAGCCCATTCACAGCCCAAAAAACGCTGGTGCTCTCTCTTTCTAGAGCCTCCCAAAGTTCAATAGTGTCTCTCTCCCTGGCCCCCTCGTTACAGCCGGAGCCCATCTCAGCAACTGCGAACGTCCAGGGATTCGTCCCACCGCAAAGGTGCCAGGACCAAAAGCTCCTGCTGCCCTTCAAGTAGCCAGGGAAGCCCATTCACAGCCCCCACAAACGCTGGTGCTCTCTCTTCCTAGAGCCTCCCAAAGTTCAATAGTGTCTCTGTCCCTGACCCCTCGTTACAGCCGGAGCCCATCTAAGCAACTGCGAACGTCCAGGGATTCGTCGCAATCCAAAGGTGCCAGGACCAAAAGCTCTTGCTGCCCTTCAAGTAGCCAGGGAAGCCCATTCACAGCCCAGAAAAACCACTGATGCTCTCTCTTTCTAGAGCCTCCCAAAGTTCAATAGTGTCTCTCTCCCTGGCCCCCTCGTTACAGCCGGAGCCCATCTCAGCAACTGCGAACGTCCAGGGATTCGTCCCACCCCAAAGGTGCCAGGACCAAAAGCTCTTGCTGCCCTTCAAGTAGCCAGGGAAGCCCATTCACAGCCCCCACAAAAGCTGGTGCTCTCTCTTCCTAGAGCCTCCCAAAGTTCAATAGTGTCTCTGTCCCTGGCCCCCTCGTTACAGCCGGAGCCCATCTCAGCAACTGCGAACGTCCAGGGATTCGTCCCACCCCAAAGGTGCCAGGACCAAAAGCTCTTGCTGCCCTTCAAGTAGCCAGGGAAGGCCATTCACAGCCCCCAAAAACGCTGGTGCTCTCCCTTTCTAGAGCCTCCCAAAGTTCAATAGTGTCCCTCTCCCTGGCCCCCTCGTTACAGCCGGAGCCCATCTCAGCAACTGCGAACGTCCAGGGATTCGTCCCACCGCAAAGGTGCCAGGACCAAAAGCTCTTGCTGCCCTTCAAGTAGCCAGGGAAGCCCATTCACAGCCCGAAACAATGCTGGTGTTCTCTCTTTCTAGAGCCTCCCAAAGTTCAATAGTGTCTCTCTCCCTGGCCCCCTCGTTACAGCCGGAGCCCATCTCAGCAACTGCGAACGTCCAGGGATTCGTCCCACCGCAAAGGTGCCAGGACCAAAAGCTCTTGCTGCCCTTCAAGTAGCCAGGGAAGCCCATTCACAGCCCCCAAAAACGCTGGTGCTCTCTCTTTCTAGAGCCTCCCAAAGTTCAATAGTGTCTCTCTCCCTGGCCCCCTAATTATAACCGGAGCCCATCTCAGCAACTGCGAACGTCCAGGGATTCGTCCCACCGCAAAGGTGCCAGGACCAAAAGCTCTTGCTGCCCTTCAAGTAGCCAGGGAAGCCCATTCACAGCCCAAAAAACGCTGGTGCTCTCTCTTCCTAGAGCCTCCCAAAGTTCAATAGTGTCTCTCTCCCTGGCCCACTCGTTACAGCCGGAGCCCATCTCAGCAACTGCGAACGTCCAGGGATTCGTCCCACCGCAAAGGTGCCAGGACCAAAAGCTCTTGCTGCCCTTCAAGTAGCCAGGGAAGCCCATTCACAGCCCCCACAAACGCTGGTGCTCTCTCTTTCTAGAGCCTCCCAAAGTTCAATAGTGTCTCTGTCCCTGGCCCCCTTGTTACAGCCGGAGCCCATCTCAGCAACTGCGAACGTCCAGGGATTCGTCCCACCGCAAAGGTGCCAGGACCAAAAGCTCTTGCTGCCCTTCAAGTAGCCAGGGAAGCCCATTCACAGCCCAAAAAACGCTGGTGCTCTCTCTTTCTAGAGCCTCCCAAAGTTCAATAGTGTCTCTGTCCCTGGCCCCCTTGTTACAGCCGGAGCCCATCTCAGCAACTGCGAACGTCCAGGGATTCGTCCCACCGCAAAGGTGCCAGGACCAAAAGCTCTTGCTGCCCTTCAAGTAGCCAGGGAAGCCCATTCACAGCCCCACAAACGCTGGTGCTCTCTCTTTCTAGAGCCTCCCAAAGTTCAATAGTGTCTCTCTCCCTGGCCCCCTCGTTACAGCCGGAGCCCATCTCAGCAACTGCGAACGTCCAGGGATTCGTCCCACCGCAAAGGTGCCAGGACCAAAAGCTCTTGCTGCCCTTCAAGTAGCCAGGGAAGCCCATTCACAGCCCCACAAACGCTGGTGCTCTCTCTTTCTAGAGCCTCCCAAAGTTCAATAGTGTCTCTCTCCCTGGCCCCCTCGTTACAGCCGGAGCCCATCTCAGCAACTGCGAACGTCCAGGGATTCGTCCCACCGCAAAGGTGCCAGGACCAAAAGCTCTTGCTGCCCTTCAAGTAGCCAGGGAAGCCCATTCACAGCCCCACAAACGCTGGTGCTCTCCCTTTCTAGAGCCTCCCAAAGTTCAATAGTGTCTCTGTCCCTGGCCCCCTCGTTACAGCCGGAGCCCATCTCAGCAACTGCGAACGTCCAGGGATTCGTCCCACCGCAAAGGTGCCAGGACCAAAAGCTCTTGCTGCCCTTCAAGTAGCCAGGGAAGCCCATTCACAGCCCAAAAAACGCTGGTGCTCTCTCTTCCTAGAGCCTCCCAAAGTTCAATAGTGTCTCTGTCCCTGGCCCCCTCGTTACAGCCGGAGCCCATCTCAGCAACTGCGAACGTCCAGGGATTCGTCCCACCGCAAAGGTGCCAGGACCAAAAGCTCTTGCTGCCCTTCAAGTAGCCAGGGAAGCCCATTCACAGCCCCCAAAAACGCTGGTGCTCTCCCTTTCTAGAGCCTCCCAAAGTTCAATAGTGTCTCTGTCCCTGGCCCCCTTGTTACAGCCGGAGCCCATCTCAGCAACTGCGAACGTCCAGGGATTCGTCCCACCGCAAAGGTGCCAGGACCAAAAGCTCTTGCTGCCCTTCAAGTAGCCAGGGAAGCCCATTCACAGCCCCACAAAGGCTGGTGCTCTCTCTTTCTAGAGCCTCCCAAAGTTCAATAGTGTCTCTGTCCCTGGCCCCCTCGTTACAGCCGGAGCCCATCTCAGGGACTGCGAACGTCCAGGGATTCGTCCCACCCCAAAGGTGCCAGGACCAAAAGCTCTTGCTGCCCTTCAAGTAGCCAGGGAAGCCCATTCACAGCCCCACAAACGCTGGTGCTCTCTCTTTCTAGAGCCTCCCAAAGTTCAATAGTGTCTCTCTCCCTGGCCCCCTCGTTACAGCCGGAGCCCATCTCAGCAACTGCGAACGTCCAGGGATTCGTCCCACCGCAAAGGTGCCAGGACCAAAAGCTCTTGCTGCCCTTCAAGTAGCCAGGGAAGCCCATTCACAGCCCCACAAACGCTGGTGCTCTCTCTTTCTAGAGCCTCCCAAAGTTCAATAGTGTCTCTCTCCCTGGCCCCCTCGTTACAGCCGGAGCCCATCTCAGCAACTGCGAACGTCCAGGGATTCGTCCCACCGCAAAGGTGCCAGGACCAAAAGCTCTTGCTGCCCTTCAAGTAGCCAGGGAAGCCCATTCACAGCCCCACAAACGCTGGTGCTCTCCCTTTCTAGAGCCTCCCAAAGTTCAATAGTTCCTCTGTCCCTGGCCCTCACAGGACAGCTGGACCCCATCTCAGCAACTGCGAACGTCCAGGGATTCGTCCCACCGCAAAGGTGCCAGGACCAAAAGCTCTTGCTGCCCTTCAAGTAGCCAGGGAAGCCCATTCACAGCACAAAAAAAGCTGCTGCTCTCTCTTCCTAGAGCCTCCCAAAGTTCAATAGTGTCTCTGTCCCTGGCCCCCTCGTTACAGCCGGAGCCCATCTCAGCATCTGCGAACGTCCAGGGATTCGTCCCACCGCAAAGGTGCCAGGACCAAAAGCTCTTGCTGCCCTTCAAGTAGCCAGGGAAGCCCATTCACAGCCCAAAAAACGCTGGTGCTCTCTCTTCCTAGAGCCTCCCAAAGTTCAATAGTGTCTCTGTCCCTGGCCCCCTCGTTACAGCCGGAGCCCATCTCAGCAACTGCGAACGTCCAGGGATTCGTCCCACCGCAAAGGTGCCAGGACCAAAAGCTCTTGCTGCCCTTCAAGTAGCCAGGGAAGCCCATTCACAGCCCCACAAACGCTGGTGCTCTCTCTTTCTAGAGCCTCCCAAAGTTCAATAGCACTCTGTCCCTGGCCCTCACACGACAGCTGGACCCCATCTCAGCAACTGCGAACGTCCAGGGATTCGTCCCACCCCAAAGGTGCCAGGACCAAAAGCTCTTGCTGCCCTTCAAGTAGCCAGGGAAGCCCATTCACAGCCCCACAAACGCTGGTGCTCTCTCTTTCTAGAGCCTCCCAAAGTTCAATAGTGTCTCTGTCCCTGGCCCCCTTGTTACAGCCGGAGCCCATCTCAGCAACTGCGAACGTCCAGGGATTCGTCCCACCCCAAAGGTGCCAGGACCAAAAGCTCTTGCTGCCCTTCAAGTAGCCAGGGAAGCCCATTCACAGCCCCAAAAATGCTGGTGGTATCTCTTTCTGTAGGTTTCCAAAGTTCAATAGTGTCTCTGTCCCTGGCCCCCTCGTTACAGCCGGAGCCCATCTCAGCAACTGCGAACGTCCAGGGATTCGTCCCACCCCAAAGGTGCCAGGACCAAAAGCTCTTGCTGCCCTTCAAGTAGCCAGGGAAGCCCATTCACAGCCCCACAAACGCTGGTGCTCTCTCTTTCTAGAGCCTCCCAAAGTTCAATAGTTCCTCTGTCCCTGGCCCTCACAGGACAGCTGGACCCCATCTCAGGTACTGCGAACGTCCAGGGATTCGTCCCACCCCAAAGGTGCCAGGAACAAAAGCTCTTGCTGCCCTTCAAGTAGCCAGGGAAGCCCATTCACAGCCCAAAAAACGCTGGTGCTCTCCCTTTCTAGAGCCTCCCTGAGTTCAATAGTGTCTCTCTCCCTGGCGCCCTCGTTACAGCCGGAGCCCATCTCAGCAACTGCGAACGTCCAGGGATTCGTCCCACCGCAAAGGTGCCAGGACCAAAAGCTCTTGCTGCCCTTCAAGTAGCCAGGGAAGCCCATTCACAGCCCCACAAACGCTGGTGCTCTCTCTTTCTAGAGCCTCCCAAAGTTCAATAGTGTCTCTGTCCCTGGCCCCCTCGTTACAGCCGGAGCCCATCTCAGCAACTGCGAACGTCCAGGGATTCGTCCCACCGCAAAGGTGCCAGGACCAAAAGCTCTTGCTGCCCTTCAAGTAGCCAGGGAAGCCCATTCACAGCCCCCAAAAACGCTGGTGCTCTCTCTTCCTAGAGCCTCCCAAAGTTCAATAGTGTCTCTCTCCCTGGCCCCCTCGTTACAGCCGGAGCCCATCTCAGCAACTGCGAACGTCCAGGGATTCGTCCCACCGCAAAGGTGCCAGGACCAAAAGCTCTTGCTGCCCTTCAAGTAGCCAGGGAAGCCCATTCACAGCCCAAAAAACGCTGGTGCTCTCTCTTTCTAGAGCCTCCCAAAGTTCAATAGTGTCTCTGTCCCTGGCCCCCTCGTTACAGCCGGAGCCCATCTCAGCAACTGCGAACGTCCAGGGATTCGTCCCACCGCAAAGGTGCCAGGACCAAAAGCTCTTGCTGCCCTTCAAGTAGCCAGGGAAGCCCATTCACAGCCCCCACAAACGCTGGTGCTCTCTCTTTCTAGAGCCTCCCAAAGTTCAATAGTGTCTCTGTCCCTGGCCCCCTCGTTACAGCCGGAGCCCATCTCAGCAACTGCGAACGTCCAGGGATTCGTCCCACCGCAAAGGTGCCAGGACCAAAAGCTCTTGCTGCCCTTCAAGTAGCCAGGGAAGCCCATTCACAGCCCCACAAACGCTGGTGCTCTCTCTTTCTAGAGCCTCCCAAAGTTCAATAGTGTCTCTCTGTCCCTGGCCCCCTCGTTACAGACGGAGCCCATCTCAGCAGCTGCGAACGTCCAGGGATTCGTCGCAATCCAAAGGTGCCAGGACCAAAAGCTCTTGCTGCCCTTCAAGTAGCCAGGGAAGCCCATTCACAGCCCAAAAAAACCGCTGGTGCTGTCTCTTTCTAGAGCCAACCCAAGTTCAATAGTGTCTCTCTCCCTTGCCCCCTGGTTACAGCCGGAGCCCATCTCAGCAACTGCGAACGTCCAGGGATTCGTCCCACCGCAAAGGTGCCAGGACCAAAAGCTCTTGCTGCCCTTCAAGTAGCCAGGGAAGCCCATTCACAGCCCCACAAACGCTGGTGCTCTCTCTTTCTAGAGCCTCCCAAAGTTCAATAGTGTCTCTGTCCCTGGCCCCCTTGTTACAGCCGGAGCCCATCTCAGCAACTGCGAACGTCCAGGGATTCGTCCCACCGCAAAGGTGCCAGGACCAAAAGCTCTTGCTGCCCTTCAAGTAGCCAGGGAAGCCCATTCACAGCCCCACAAACGCTGGTGCTCTCTCTTTCTAGAGCCTCCCAAAGTTCAATAGTGTCCCTCTCCCTGGCCCCCTCATTACACCCACAGCCCATCTCAGCAACTGCGAACGTCCAGGGATTCGTCCCACCCCAAAGGTGCCAGGACCAAAAGCTCTTGCTGCCCTTCAAGTAGCCAGGGAAGCCCATTCACAGCCCCACAAACGCTGGTGCTCTCTCTTTCTAGAGCCTCCCAAAGTTCAATAGTGTCCCTCTCCCTGGCCCCCTCGTTACAGCCGGAGCCCATCTCAGCAACTGCGAACGTCCAGGGATTCGTCCCACCGCAAAGGTGCCAGGACCAAAAGCTCTTGCTGCCCTTCAAGTAGCCAGGGAAGCCCATTCACAGCCCCACAAACGCTGGTGCTCTCTCTTTCTAGAGCCTCCCAAAGTTCAATAGTGTCTCTGTCCCTGGCCCCCTCGTTACAGCCGGAGCCCATCTCAGCAACTGCGAACGTCCAGGGATTCGTCCCACCGCAAAGGTGCCAGGACCAAAAGCTCTTGCTGCCCTTCAAGTAGCCAGGGAAGCCCATTCACAGCCCAAAAAACGCTGGTGCTCTCTCTTCCTAGAGCCTCCCAAAGTTCAATAGTGTCTCTGTCCCTGGCCCACTCGTTACAGCCGGAGCCCATCTCAGCAACTGCGAACGTCCAGGGATTCGTCCCACCGCAAAGGTGCCAGGACCAAAAGCTCTTGCTGCCCTTCAAGTAGCCAGGGAAGCCCATTCACAGCCCAAAAAACGCTGGTGCTCTCTCTTCCTAGAGCCTCCCAAAGTTCAATAGTACCTCTGTCCCTGGCCCTCACAGGACAGCTGGACCCCATCTCAGGTACTACGAACGTCCAGGGATTCGTCCCATCCCAAAGGTGCCAGGACCAAAAGCTCTTGCTGCCCTTCAAGTAGCCAGGGAAGCCCATTCACAGCCCCACAAACGCTGGTGCTCTCTCTTCCTAGAGCCTCCCAAAGTTCAATAGTGTCTCTGTCCCTGGCCCCCTCGTTACAGCCGGAGCCCATCTCAGCAACTGCGAACGTCCAGGGATTCGTCCCACCCCAAAGGTGCCAGGACCAAAAGCTCTTGCTGCCCTTCAAGTAGCCAGGGAAGCCCATTCACAGCCCAAAAAACGCTGGTGCTCTCCCTTTCTAGAGCCTCCCAAAGTTCAATAGTGTCTCTCTCCCTGGCCCCCTCGTTACAGCCGGAGCCCATCTCAGCAACTGCGAACGTCCAGGGATTCGTCCCACCGCAAAGGTGCCAGGACCAAAAGCTCCTGCTGCCCTTCAAGTAGCCAGGGAAGCCCATTCACAGCCCCCACAAACGCTGGTGCTCTCTCTTCCTAGAGCCTCCCAAAGTTCAATAGTGTCTCTGTCCCTGGCCCCCTCGTTACAGCCGGAGCCCATCTCAGGGACTGCGAACGTCCAGGGATTCGTCCCACCGCAAAGGTGCCAGGACCAAAAGCTCCTGCTGACCTTCAAGTAGCCAGGGAAGCCCATTCAGAGCCCCCAAAAACGCTGGTGCTCTCTCTTCCTAGAGCCTCCCAAAGTTCAATAGTGTCTCTCTGTCCCTGGCCCACTCGTTACAGCCGGAGCCCATCTCAGCAAGTGCGAACGTCCAGGGATTCGTCCCACCGCAAAGGTGCCAGGACCAAAAGCTCTTGCTGCTCTTCAAGTAGCCAGGGAAGCCCATTCACAGCCCCACAAACGGTGGTGCTCTCTCTTTCTAGAGCCTCTCAAAGTTCAATAGTTTCTCTGTCCCTGGCCCCCTCGTTACAGCCGGAGCCCATCTCAGCAAGTGCGAACGTCCAGGGATTCGTCCCACCGCAACGGTGC
This sequence comes from Nipponia nippon, assembly GCF_047370975.1. Classification (NCBI taxonomy): domain Eukaryota; kingdom Metazoa; phylum Chordata; class Aves; order Pelecaniformes; family Threskiornithidae; genus Nipponia; species Nipponia nippon. The sequence continues at coordinate 63,766,736 of NW_028262380.1, forward strand.
CAGGACCAAAAGCTCTTGCTGCCCTTCAAGTAGCCAGGGAAGCCCATTCACAGCCCCACAAACGCTGGTGCTCTCTCTTTCTAGAGCCTCCCAAAGTTCAATAGTACCTCTGTCCCGGGCCCTCACAGGACAGCTGGACCCCATCTCAGGTACTACGAACGTCCAGGGATTCGTCCCATCCCAAAGGTGCCAGGACCAAAAGCTCTTGCTGCCCTTCAAGTAGCCAGGGAAGCCCATTCACAGCCCCCACAAAAGCTGGTGCTCTCTCTTTCTAGAGCCTCCCTGAGTTCAATAGTGTATCTGTCCCTGGCGCTCTCGTTACAGCCGGAGCCCATCTCAGCACCTGCGAACGTCCAGGGATTCGTCCCACCCCAAAGGTGCCAGGACCAAAAGCTCTTGCTGCCCTTCAAGTAGCCAGGGAAGCCCATTCACAACCCCACAAACGCTGGTGCTCTCTCTTTCTAGAGCCTCCCAAAGTTCAATAGTGTCTCTGTCCCTGGCCCCCTCGTTACAGCCGGAGCCCATCTCAGCAAGTGCGAACGTCCAGGGATTCGTCCCACCGCAAAGGTGCCAGGACCAAAAGCTCTTGCTGCCCTTCAAGTAGCCAGGGAAGCCCATTCACAGCCCCACAAACGCTGGTGCTCTCCCTTTCTAGAGCCTCCCAAAGTTCAATAGTTCCTCTGTCCCTGGCCCTCACTTGTTACAGCTGGACCCCATCTCAGCAACTGCGAACGTCCAGGGATTCGTCCCACCGCAAAGGTGCCAGGACCAAAAGCTCTTGCTGCCCTTCAAGTAGCCAGGGAAGCCCATTCACAGCACAAAAAAAGCTGCTGCTCTCTCTTCCTAGAGCCTCCCAAAGTTCAATAGTGTCTCTGTCCCTGGCCCCCTCGTTACAGCCGGAGCCCATCTCAGCATCTGCGAACGTCCAGGGATTCGTCCCACCGCAAAGGTGCCAGGACCAAAAGCTCTTGCTGCCCTTCAAGTAGCCAGGGAAGCCCATGCACAGCCCAAAAAACGCTGGTGCTCTCTCTTCCTAGAGCCTCCCAAAGTTCAATAGTGTCCCTCTCCCTGGCCCCCTTGTTACAGCCGGAGCCCATCTCAGGGACTGTGATCGTCCAGGGATTCGTCCCACCTCAAAGGTGCCAGGACCAAAAGCTCTTGCTGCCCTTCAAGTAGCCAGGGAAGCCCATTCACAGCCCCACAAACGCTGGTGTTGTGTCTTTCTAGAGCCTCCCAAAGTTCAATAGCACTCTGTCCCTGGCCCTCACACGACAGCTGGACCCCATCTCAGGGACTGCGAATGTCCAGGGATTCGTCCCACCCCAAAGCTGCCAGGACCAAAAGCTCTTGCTGCCCTTCAAGTAGCCAGGGAAGCCCATTCACAGCCCCAAAAAACGCTGGTGCTCTCTCTTTCTAGAGCCTCCCAAAGTTCAATAGTGTCTCTGTCCCTGGCCCACTCGTTACAGCCGGAGCCCATCTCAGCAACTGCGAACGTCCAGGGATTCGTCCCACCGCAAAGGTGCCAGGACCAAAAGCTCTTGCTGCCCTTCAAGTAGCCAGGGAAGCCCATTCACAGCCCAAAAAACGCTGGTGCTCTCCCTTTCTAGAGCCTCCCAAAGTTCAATAGTGTCTCTCTCCCTGGCCCCCTCGTTACAGCCGGAGCCCATCTCAGCAACTGCGAACGTCCAGGGATTCGTCCCACCGCAAAGGTGCCAGGACCAAAAGCTCCTGCTGCCCTTCAAGTAGCCAGGGAAGCCCATTCACAGCCCCCACAAACGCTGGTGCTCTCTCTTCCTAGAGCCTCCCAAAGTTCAATAGTGTCTCTGTCCCTGGCCCCCTCGTTACAGCCGGAGCCCATCTCAGGGACTGCGAACGTCCAGGGATTCGTCCCACCGCAAAGGTGCCAGGACCAAAAGCTCCTGCTGACCTTCAAGTAGCCAGGGAAGCCCATTCAGAGCCCCCAAAAACGCTGGTGCTCTCTCTTCCTAGAGCCTCCCAAAGTTCAATAGTGTCTCTCTGTCCCTGGCCCACTCGTTACAGCCGGAGCCCATCTCAGCAAGTGCGAACGTCCAGGGATTCGTCCCACCGCAAAGGTGCCAGGACCAAAAGCTCTTGCTGCTCTTCAAGTAGCCAGGGAAGCCCATTCACAGCCCCACAAACGGTGGTGCTCTCTCTTTCTAGAGCCTCCCAAAGTTCAATAGTTTCTCTGTCCCTGGCCCACTCGTTACAGCCGGAGCCCATCTCAGCAAGTGCGAACGTCCAGGGATTCGTCCCACCGCAACGGTGCCAGGACCAAAAGCTCTTGCTGCCCTTCAAGTAGCCAGGGAAGCCCATTCACAGCCCCACAAACGCTGGTGCTCTCTCTTTCTAGAGCCTCCCAAAGTTCAATAGTACCTCTGTCCCTGGCCCTCACAGGACAGCTGGACCCCATCTCAGGTACTACGAACGTCCAGGGATTCGTCCCATCGCAAAGGTGCCAGGACCAAAAGCTCTTGCTGCCCTTCAAGTAGCCAGGGAAGACCATGCACAGCCCAAAAAAACGCTGGTGCTCTCTCTTCCTAGAGCCTCCCAAAGTTCAATAGTGTATCTGTCCCTGGCCCCCTCGTTACAGCCGGAGCCCATCTCAGGTACTGCGAACGTCCAGGGATTCGTCCCACCCCAAAGGTGCCAGGACCAAAAGCTCTTGCTGCCGTTCAAGTAGCCAGGGAAGCCTCTTCACAGCCCCGCAAACGCTGGTGCTCTCTCTTTCTAGAGCCTCCCGAAGTTCAATAGTGCCTCTGTCCCTGGCCCCCTTGTTACAGCCGGAGCCCATCTCAGCAACTGCGAACGTCCAGGGCTTCGTCCCACCTCAAAGGTGCCAGGACCAAAAGCTCTTGCTGCCCTTCAAGTAGCCAGGGAAGCCCATTCACAGCGCAGAAAAACCACTGATGCTCTGTCTTTCTAGAGCCTCCCAAAGTTCAATAGTGCCTCTGTCCCTGGCTCCCTTGTTACAGCCGGAGCCCATCTCAGCAACTGCGAACGTCCAGGGATTCGTCCCACCGCAAAGGTGCCAGGACCAAAAGCTCTTGCTGCCCTTCAAGTAGCCAGGGAAGCCCCTTCAGAACCCAAGAAAACGCTGGTGCTCTGTCTTTCTAGAGCCTCCCAAAGTTCAATAGTGCCTCTGTCCCTGGCCCCTCGTTACAGCCGGAGCCCATCTCAGCAACTGCGAACATCCAGGGATTCGTCCCACCCCAAAGGTGCCAGGACCAAAAGCTCTTGCTGCCCTTCAAGTATCCAGGGAAGCCAATGCACAACCCCACAAACGCTGGTACTCTCTCTTTCTAGAGCCTCCCAAAGTTCAATAGTGTCCCTCTCCCTGGCCCCCTCATTACAGCCGCAGCCCATCTCAGCAACTGCGAACATCCAGGGATTCGTCCCATCGCAAAGGTGCCAGGACCAAAAGCTCTTGCTGCCCTTCAAGTAGCCAGGGAAGCCCATTCACAGCCCCACAAACGCTGGTGGTATCTCTTTCTGTAGGTTCCCAAAGTTCAATAGTGCCCCTCTCCCTGACCCCTCGTTACATCCGGAACCCATGTCAGGGACTGCGAACATCCAGGGATTCGTCGCAATCCAAAGGTGCCAGGACCAAAAGGTCTTGCTGCCCTTCAAGTAGCCAGGGAAGCCCATTCACAGCCCAAAAAAACCGCTGGTGCTCTCTCTTTCTAGAGCCAACACAAGTTCAATAGTGTCTCTCTCCCTGGCCCCCTCCTTACAGCCGGAGCCCATCTAAGCAACTGCGAACGTCCAGGGATTCGTCCCACCGCAACTGTGCCAGGACCAAAAGCTCTTGCTGCCCTTCAAGTAGCCAGGGAAGCCCATTCACAGCCCCCACAAACGCTGGTGCTCCCTCTTTCTAGAGCCTCCCAAAGTTCCGTAGTCTCTCTGTCCCTGGCCTCCTCGTTACAGACGGAGCCCATCTCAACAAGTGCGAACGTCCAGGGATTCGTCCCACCGCAAAGGTGCCAGGACCAAAAGCTCTTGCTGCCCTTCAAGTAGCCAAGGAAGCCCTTTCACAGCCCCACAAACGCTGGTGCTCTGTCTTTCTAGAGCCTCCCAAAGTTCAATAGTGCCTCTGTCCCTGGCCCTCTCAGGACAGCCTGACCCCATCTCAGCAACTGCGAATGTCCAGGGATTCGTCCCATCGCAAAGGTGCCAGGACCAAAAGCTCTTGCTGCCCTTCAAGTAGCCAGGGAAGCCCCTTCACAGCCCCCAAAAACGCTGGTTCTCTCTCTTTCTAGAGCCTACCAAAGTTCAATAGTGCCTCTGTCCCTGGCCCCCTCGTTACAGCCGGAGCCCATCTCAGCAACTGCGAACGTCCAGGGATTCGTCCCACCGCAAAGGTGCCAGGACCAAAAGCTCTTGCTGCCCTTCAAGTAGCCAGGGAAGCCCATGCACAGCCCAAAAAAACCGCTGTTGCTCTCTCTTTCTAGAGCCTCCCAAAGTTCAATAGTGTCTCTGTCCCTGACCCCCTTGTTACAGCCGGAGCCCATCTCAGCAACTGCGAACTTCCAGGGATTCGTCCCACCGCAAAGGTGCCAGGACCAAAAGCTCTTGCTGCCCTTCAAGTAGCCGGGGAAGCCCATTCACAGCCCCACAAACGCTGGTGCTCTCTCTTTCTAGAGCCTCCCAAAATTCAATAGTACCTCTGTCCCTGGCCCTCACTGGACAGCTGGACCCCATCTCAGCAACTGCGAACGTCCAGGGATTCGTCCCATCCCAAAGGTGCCAGGACCAAAAGCTCTTTCTGCCCTTCAAGTAGCCTGGAAGCCCTTTCACAGCCCTAAAAAACGCTGGTGCTCTCTCTTTCTAGAGCCTCCCAAAGCTCAATAGTGCCTCTGTCCCTGACCCTCTCAGGGCAGCTGGAGCCCATCTCAGCAAGTGCGAACGTCCAGGGATTCGTCCCGCCCCAAAGGTGCCAGGACCAAAAGCTCTTGCTGCCTTTCAAGTAGCCAGGGAAGCCCATTCAGAGCCCCACAAACGCTGGTGCTCTCCCTTTCTAGAGCCTCCCAAAGTTCAATAGTGTCTCTCTATCCCTCACCGCTTGTTACAGCCGGAGCCCATCTCAGGGACTGTAACGTCCAGGGATTCATCCCACCGCAAAGGTGCCAGGACCAAAAGCTCTTGCTGCCCTTCAAGTAGCCAGGGAAGCCCATTCACAGCCCAAGAAAACGCTGGTGCTCTCTCTTTCTAGAGCCTCCCAAAGTTCAATAGTGTCTCTGTCCCTGGCCCCCTTGTTACAGCCGGAGCCCATCTCAGCAACTGCGAACTTCAAGGGATTCGTCCCACCGCAAAGGTGCCAGGACCAAAAGCTCTTGCTGCCCTTCAAGTAGCCAGGGAAGCCCATTCACAGCCCCACAAATGCTGTTGCTCTCTCTTTCTAGAGCCTTCCAAAGTTCAATAGTGTCTCTGTCCCTGGCCCTCACAGGACAGCTGGACCCCATCTCAGGTACTACGAACGTCCAGGGATTCATCCCACCGCAAAGGTGCCAGGACCAAAAGCTCTTGCTGCCCTTCAAGTAGCCTGGGAAGCCCTCTCACACCCCTAAAAAACGCTGGTGCTCTCTCTTTCTAGAGCCTCCCAAAGCTCAATAGTGCCTCTGTCCCTGACCCTCTCAGGGCAGCTGGAGCCCATCTCAGCAAGTGCGAACGTCCAGGGATTCGTCCCGCCCCAAAGGTGCCAGGACCAAAAGCTCTTGCTGCCTTTCAAGTAGCCAGGGAAGCCCATTCAGAGCCCCACAAACGCTGGTGCTCTCCCTTTCTAGAGCCTCCCAAAGTTCAATAGTGTCTCTGTCCCTGGCCCCCTTGTTACAGCCGGAGCCCATCTCAGCAACTGCGAACGTCCAGGGATTCGTCCCATCGCAAAGGTGCCAGGACCAAAAGCTCTTGCTGCCCTTCAAGTATCCAGGGAAGCCAATGCACAACCCCACAAACGCTGGTTTTCTCTCTTTCTAGAGCCTCCCAAAGTTCAATAGTGTCTCTGTCCCTGGCCCCCTTGTTACAGCCGGAGCCCATCTCAGCAACTGCGAACGTCCAGGGATTCGTCCCACCGCAAAGGTGCCAGGACCAAAAGCTCTTGCTGCCCTTCAAGTAGCCAGGGAAGCCCATTCACAGCCCCACAAACGCTGCTGGTATCTCTTTCTGTAGGTTCCCAAAGTTCAATAGTGCCCCTCTCCCTGACCCCTCGTTACATCCGGAACCCATGTCAGGGACTGCGAACATCCAGGGATTCCTCCACTCCAAAGGTGCCAGGACCAAAAGCTCTTGCTGCCCTTCAAGTAGCCAGGGAAGCCCATTCACAGCCCAAAAAAACCGCTGGTGCTCTCTCTTTCTAGAGCCAACACAAGTTCAATAGTGTCTCTCTCCCTGGCCCCCTCCTTACAGCCGGAGCCCATCTAAGCAACTGCGAACGTCCAGGGATTCGTCCCACCGCAACTGTGCCAGGACCAAAAGCTCTTGCTGCCCTTCAAGTAGCCAGGGAAGCCCATTCACAGCCCCCACAAACGCTGGTGCTCCCTCTTTCTAGAGCCTCCCAAAGTTCCGTAGTCTCTCTGTCCCTGGCCTCCTCGTTACAGACGGAGCCCATCTCAACAAGTGCGAACGTCCAGGGATTCGTCCCACCGCAAAGGTGCCAGGACCAAAAGCTCTTGCTGCCCTTCAAGTAGCCAGGGAAGCCCATTCACAGCCCAAAAAACGCTGGTGCTCTCCCTTTCTAGAGCCTCCCAAAGTTCAATAGTGCCTCTGTCCCTGGCCCTCTCAGGACAGCCTGACCCCATCTCAGCAACTGCGAATGTCCAGGGATTCGTCCCATCGCAAAGGTGCCAGGACCAAAAGCTCTTGCTGCCCTTCAAGTAGCCAGGGAAGCCCATTCACAGCCCAAGAAAACGCTGGTGCTCTCTCTTTCTAGAGCCTACCAAAGTTCAATAGTGCCTCTGTCCCTGGCCCCCTCGTTACAGCCGGAGCCCATCTCAGCAACTGCGAACGTCCAGGGATTCGTCCCACCGCAAAGGTGCCAGGACCAAAAGCTCTTGCTGCCCTTCAAGTAGCCAGGGAAGCCCATGCACAGCCCAAAAAAACCGCTGTTGCTCTCTCTTTCTAGAGCCTCCCAAAGTTCAATAGTGTCTCTGTCCCTGACCCCCTTGTTACAGCCGGAGCCCATCTCAGCAACTGCGAACTTCCAGGGATTCGTCCCACCGCAAAGGTGCCAGGACCAAAAGCTCTTGCTGCCCTTCAAGTAGCCGGGGAAGCCCCTTCACAGCCCCACAAACGCTGGTGCTCTCTCTTTCTAGAGCCTCCCAAAATTCAATAGTACCTCTGTCCCTGGCCCTCACAGGACAGCTGGACCCCATCTCAGCAACTGCGAACGTCCAGGGATTCGTCCCATCCCAAAGGTGCCAGGACCAAAAGCTCTTTCTGCCCTTCAAGTAGCCTGGAAGCCCTTTCACAGCCCTAAAAAACGCTGGTGCTCTCTCTTTCTAGAGCCTCCCAAAGCTCAATAGTGCCTCTGTCCCTGACCCTCTCAGGGCAGCTGGAGCCCATCTCAGCAAGTGCGAACGTCCAGGGATTCGTCCCGCCCCAAAGGTGCCAGGACCAAAAGCTCTTGCTGCCTTTCAAGTAGCCAGGGAAGCCCATTCAGAGCCCCACAAACGCTGGTGCTCTCCCTTTCTAGAGCCTCCCAAAGTTCAATAGTGTCTCTCTATCCCTCACCGCTTGTTACAGCCGGAGCCCATCTCAGGGACTGTAACGTCCAGGGATTCATCCCACCGCAAAGGTGCCAGGACCAAAAGCTCTTGCTGCCCTTCAAGTAGCCAGGGAAGCCCATTCACAGCCCAAGAAAACGCTGGTGCTCTCTCTTTCTAGAGCCTCCCAAAGTTCAATAGTGTCTCTGTCCCTGGCCCCCTTGTTACAGCCGGAGCCCATCTCAGCAACTGCGAACTTCAAGGGATTCGTCCCACCGCAAAGGTGCCAGGACCAAAAGCTCTTGCTGCCCTTCAAGTAGCCAGGGAAGCCCATTCACAGCCCCACAAATGCTGTTGCTCTCTCTTTCTAGAGCCTCCCAAAGTTCAATAGTGTCTCTGTCCCTGGCCCTCACAGGACAGCTGGACCCCATCTCAGGTACTACGAACGTCCAGGGATTCGTCCCACCGCAAAGGTGCCAGGACCAAAAGCTCTTGCTGCCCTTCAAGTAGCCTGGGAAGCCCTTTCACACCCCTAAAAAACGCTGGTGCTCTCTCTTTCTAGAGCCTCCCAAAGCTCAATAGTGCCTCTGTCCCTGACCCTCTCAGGGCAGCTGGAGCCCATCTCAGCAAGTGCGAACGTCCAGGGATTCGTCCCGCCCCAAAGGTGCCAGGACCAAAAGCTCTTGCTGCCTTTCAAGTAGCCAGGGAAGCCCATTCAGAGCCCCACAAACGCTGGTGCTCTCCCTTTCTAGAGCCTCCCAAAGTTCAATAGTGTCTCTCTATCCCTCACCGCTTGTTACAGCCGGAGCCCATCTCAGGGACTGCGAACGTCCAGGGATTCATCCCACCGCAAAGGTGCCAGGACCAAAAGCTCTTGCTGCCCTTCAAGTAGCCAGGGAAGCCCATGCACAGCCCAAAAAAACGCTGGTTCTTTCTCTTTCTAGAGCCTCCCAAAGTTCAATAGTGTCTCTGTCCCTGGCCCCCTCGTTACAGCCGGAGCCCATCTCAGCAACTGCGAACGTCCAGGGATTCGTCCCACCGCAAAGGTGCCAGGACCAAAAGCTCTTGCTGCCCTTCAAGTAGCCAGGGAAGCCCATTCACAGCCCAAGAAAACGCTGGTGCTCTCTCTTTCTAGAGCCTCCCAAAGTTCAATAGTGTCTCTGTCCCTGGCCCCCTTGTTACAGCCGGAACCCATGTCAGGGACTGCGAACATCCAGGGATTCCTCCCACTCCAAAGGTGCCAGGACCAAAAGCTCTTGCTGCCCTTCAAGTAGCCAGGGAAGCCCATTCACAGCCCCCACAAACGCTGGTGCTCTCTCTTTCTAGAGCCTCCCAAAGTTCAATAGTGTCTCTCTCCCTGGCCCCCTCCTTACAGCCGGAGCCCATCTCAGCAACTGCGAACGTCCAGGGATTCGTCCCACCGCAAAGGTGCCAGGACCAAAAGCTCTTGCTGCCCTTCAAGTAGCCAGGGAAGCCCATTCACAGCCCCACAAACGCTGGTGCTCTCTCTTTCTAGAGCCTCCCAAAGTTCAATAGTGTCTCTGTCCCTGGCCCCCTCGTTACAGCCGGAGCCCATCTCAGCAACTGCGAACGTCCAGGGATTCGTCCCACCGCAAAGGTGCCAGGACCAAAAGCTCTTGCTGCCCTTCAAGTAGCCAGGGAAGCCCATTCACAGCCCAAAAAACGCTGGTGCTCTCTCTTTCTAGAGCCTCCCAAAGTTCAATAGTGTCTCTGTCCCTGGCCCCCTTGTTACAGCCGGAGCCCATCTCAGCAACTGCGAACGTCCAGGGATTCGTCCCACCGCAAAGGTGCCAGGACCAAAAGCTCTTGCTGCCCTTCAAGTAGCCAGGGAAGCCCATTCACAGCCCCCAAAAACGCTGGTGCTCTCTCTTTCTAGAGCCTCCCAAAGTTCAATAGTGTCTCTGTCCCTGGCCCCCTCGTTACAGCCGGAGCCCATCTCAGCAACTGCGAACGTCCAGGGATTCGTCCCACCGCAAAGGTGCCAGGACCAAAAGCTCTTGCTGCCCTTCAAGTAGCCAGGGAAGCCCATTCACAGCCCAAGAAAACGCTGGTGCTCTCTCTTTCTAGAGCCTCCCAAAGTTCAATAGTGTCTCTGTCCCTGGCCCCCTTGTTACAGCCGGAGCCCATCTCAGCAACTGCGAACGTCCAGGGATTCGTCCCACCGCAAAGGTGCCAGGACCAAAAGCTCTTGCTGCCCTTCAAGTAGCCAGGGAAGCCCATTCACAGCCCCACAAACGCTGGTGCTCTCTCTTTCTAGAGCCTCCCAAAGTTCAATAGTGTCTCTGTCCCTGGCCCCCTTGTTACAGCCGGAGCCCATCTCAGCAACTGCGAACGTCCAGGGATTCGTCCCACCGCAAAGGTGCCAGGACCAAAAGCTCTTGCTGCCCTTCAAGTAGCCAGGGAAGCCCATTCACAGCCCCACAAACGCTGGTGCTCTCTCTTTCTAGAGCCTCCCAAAGTTCAATAGTGTCTCTGTCCCTGGCCCCCTCGTTACAGCCGGAGCCCATGTCAGCAAGAGCAAAAATCCAGGGATTCGTCCCACCGCAAAGGTGCCAGGACCAAAAGCTCTTGCTGCCCTTCAAGTAGCCAGGGAAGCCCATTCACAGCCCCACAAACGCTGGTGCTCTCTCTTTCTAGAGCCTCCCAAAGTTCAATAGTGTCTCTCTGTCCCTGGCCCCTCGTTACAGCCGGAGCCCATCTCAGCAACTGCGAACGTCCAGGGATTCGTCCCACCGCAAAGGTGCCAGGACCAAAAGCTCTTGCTGCCCTTCAAGTAGCCAGGGAAGCCCATTCACAGCCCAAGAAAACGCTGGTGCTCTCTCTTTCTAGAGCCTCCCAAAGTTCAATAGTGTCTCTGTCCCTGGCCCCCTTGTTACAGCCGGAGCCCATCTCAGCAACTGCGAACGTCCAGGGATTCGTCCCACCGCAAAGGTGCCAGGACCAAAAGCTCTTGCTGCCCTTCAAGTAGCCAGGGAAGCCCATTCACAGCCCCCACAAACGCTGGTGCTCTCTCTTCCTAGAGCCTCCCAAAGTTCAATAGTGTCTCTGTCCCTGGCCCCCTCGTTACAGCCGGAGCCCATCTCAGGTACTGCGAACGTCCAGGGATTCGTCCCACCGCAAAGGTGCCAGGACCAAAAGCTCTTGCTGCCCTTCAAGTAGCCAGGGAAGCCCATTCACAGCCCAAAAAACGCTGGTGCTCTCCCTTTCTAAAGCCTCCCAAAGTTCAATAGTGTCTCTCTCCCTGGCGCCCTCGTTACAGCCGGAGCCCATCTCAGCAAGTGCGAATGTCCAGGGATTCGTCCCACCGCAAAGGTGCCAGGACTAAAAGGTCCTGCTGCCCTTCAAGTAGCCAGGGAAGCCCATTCACAGCCCCAAAAAACGCTGGTGCTCTCTCTTCCTAGAGCCTCCCAGAGTTCAATAGTGTCTCTGTCCCTGACCCCTCGTTACAGCCGGAGCCCATCTAAGCAACTGCGAACGTCCAGGGATTCGTCGCAATCCAAAGGTGCCAGGACCAAAAGCTCTTGCTGCCCTTCAAGTAGCCAGGGAAGCCCATTCACAGCCCAGAAAAACCACAGATGCTCTCTCTTTCTAGAGCCTCCCAAAGTTCAATAGTGTCTCTCTCCCTGGCCCCCTCGTTACAGCCGGAGCCCATCTCAGCAACTGCGAACGTCCAGGGATTCGTCCCATCCCAAAGGTGCCAGGACCAAAAGCTCTTGCTGCCCTTCAAGTAGCCAGGGAAGCCCATTCAAAGCCCAAAAAAACGCTGGAGCTCTCTCTTTCTGTGGCTTCGCACAGATCAATAGTGTCTCTCTCCCTGGCCCCCTCGTTACGGCCGGAGCCCATCTCAGCAACTGCGAACGTCCAGGGATTCGTCCCACCGCAAAGGTGCCAGGAACAAAAGCTCTTGCTGCCCTTCAAGTAGCCAGGGAAGCCCATGCACAGCCCAAAAAAACGCTGGTTCTTTCTCTTTCTAGAGCCTCCCAAAGTTCAATAGTGTCTCTGTCCCTGGCCCCCTTGTTACAGACGGAGCCCATGTCAGCAAGTTCGAAAATCCAGGGTTTCCTCCCACCCCAAAGGTGCCAGGACCAAAACCTCTTGCTGCCCTTCAAGTAGCCAGGGAAGCCCATTCACAGCCCAAGAAAACGCTGGTGCTCTCTCTTTCTAGAGCCTCCCAAAGTTCAATAGTGTCTCTGTCCCTGGCCCCCTTGTTACAGCCGGAACCCATGTCAGGGACTGCGAACATCCAGGGATTCCTCCCACTCCAAAGGTGCCAGGACCAAAAGCTCTTGCTGCCCTTCAAGTAGCCAGGGAGGCCCATTCACAGCCCCACAGATGCTGTTGCTCTGTCTTTCTAGAGCCTCCCAAAGTTCAATAGTGCCTCTGTCCCTGGCTCTCTCAGGACAGCTGGACCCCATCTCAGGTACTGCGAACGTCCAGGGATTCGTCCCATCCCAAAGGTGCCAGGACCAAAAGCTCTTGCTGCCCTTCAAGTAGCCAGGGAAGCCCATGCACAGCCCAAAAAAACGCTGGTGCTCTCTCTTTCTAGAGCCTCCCAAAGTTCAATAGTGTCTCTGTCCCTGGACCCCTTGTTACAGCCGGAGCCCATCTCAGGTACTGTGAACGTCCAGGGATTCATCCCACCCCAAAGGTGCCAGGACCAAAAGCTCTTGCTGCCTTTCAAGTAGCCAGGGAAGCCCATGCACAGCCCAAAAAAACGCTGGAGCTCTCTCTTCCTAGAGCCTCCCAAAGTTCAATAGTGTCTCTCTCCCTGGCCCCCTCGTTACAGCCGGAGCCCATCTCAGCAACTGCGAACGTCCAGGGATTCGTTCCACCGCAAAGGTGCCAGGACCAAAAGCTCTTGCTGCCCTTCAAGTAGCCAGGGAAGCCCATTCACAGCCCCACAAATGCTGTTGCTCTCTCTTTCTAGAGCCTCCCAAAGTTCAATAGTACCTCTGTCCCTGGCCCCCTCCTTACGGGCGGAGCCCATCTCAGCAACTGCGAACGTCCAGGGATTCGTCCCACCGCAAAGGTGCCAGGACCAAAAGCTCTTGCTGCCCTTCAAGTAGCCAGGGAAGCCCATTCACAGCCCCACAAACGCTGGTGCTCTCTCTTTCTAGAGCTTCCCAAAGTTCAATAGTGTCTCTCTCCCTGGCCCTCACAGGACAGCTGGACCCCATCTCAGGTACTGCGAACGTCCAGGGATTCGTCCCACCGCAAAGGTGCCAGGACCAAAAGCTCTTGCTGCCCTTCAAGTAGCCAGGGAAGCCCATTCACAGCCCAAAAAAACCGCTGGTGCTCTCTCTTTCTAGAGCCAACCCAAGTTCAATAGTGTCTCTCTCCCTCGCCCCCTCCTTACAGACGGAGCCCAGCTCAGCAACTGCGAACGTCCAGGGATTCGTCCCACCGCAAAGGTGCCAGGACCAAAAGCTCTTGCTGCCCTTCAAATAGCCAGGGAAGCCAATTCACAGCCCCACAAACGCTGGTGCTTTCTCTTTCTAGAGCCTCCCAAAGTTCAATAGTGTCTCTCTCCCTGGCCCCCTTGTTACAGCCGGAGCCCATGTCAGCAAGTGCGAACATCCAGGGATTCCTCCCACTCCAAAGGTGCCAGGACCAAAAGCTCTTGCTGCCCTTCAAGTATCAAGGGAAGCCCTTTCACAGCCCCACAAACGCTGGTGCTCTCTCTTTCTAGAGCCTCCCAAAGATCAATAGTGTCTCTGTCCCTGGCCCCCTAATTACAGCCGGAGCCCATCTCAGCAACTGCGAACATCCAGGGATTCATCCCACCGCAAAGGTGCCAGGACCAAAAGCTCTTGCTGCCCTTCAAGTAGCCAGGGAAGCCCATTCACAGCCCCACAAACGCTGGTGGTATCTCTTTCTGTAGGTTCCCAAAGTTCAATAGTGTCCCTCTCCCTGGCCCCCTCCTTACAGCCGGAGCCCATCTCAGCAACTGCGAACGTCCAGGGATTCGTCCCACCGCAAAGGTGCCAGGACCAAAAGCTCTTGCTGCCCTTCAAGTAGCCAGGGAAGCCCATTCACAGCCCCACAAACGCTGGTGCTCTCTCTTTCTAGAGCCTCCCAAAGTTCAATAGTACCTCTGTCCCTGGCCCTCACAGGACAGCTGGACCCCATCTCAGGTACTGCGAACGTCCAGGGATTCGTCCCACCGCAAAGGTGCCAGGACCAAAAGCTCTTGCTGCCCTTCAAGTAGCCAGGGAAGCCCATTCACAGCCCAAAAAACCACTGGTGCTCTCTCTTTCTAGAGCCTCCCAAAGTTCAATAGTGCCTCTGTCCCTGGCCCTCTCAGGACAGCCTGACCCCATCTCAGCAACTGCGAACGTCCAGGGATTCGTCCCACCGCAAAGGTGCCAGGACCAAAAGCTCTTGCTGCCCTTCAAGTAGCCAGGGAAGCCCATTCAAAGCCCAAAAAAACGCTGGAGCTCTCTCTTTCTAGAGCCTCCCAAAGTTCTATAGTGTCTCTCTCTCTGGCCCCCTTGTTACAGCCGGAGCCCATCTCAGCCACTGAGAACGTCCAGGGATTCGTCCCACCGCAAAGGTGCCAGGACCAAAAGCTCTTGCTGCCCTTCAAGTAGCCAGGGAAGCCCATGCACAGCCCAAAAAATACGCTGGTGCTCTCTCTTTCTAGAGCCTCCCAAAGTTCAATAGTGTCTCTGTCCCTGGCCCTCTCAGGACAGCTGGACCCCATCTCAGGTACTGCGAACGTCCAGGGATTCGTCCCACCGCAACGGTGCCAGGACCAAAAGCTCTTGCTGCCCTTCAAGTAGCCAGGGAAGCCCATTCACAGCCCCACAAACGCTGGTGCTCTCTCTTTCTAGAGCTTCCCAAAGTTCAATAGTGTCTCTCTCCCTGGCCCTCACAGGACAGCTGGACCCCATCTCAGGTACTGCGAACGTCCAGGGATTCGTCCCACCGCAAAGGTGCCAGGACCAAAAGCTCTTGCTGCCCTTCAAGTAGCCAGGGAAGCCCATTCACAGCCCAAAAAAACCGCTGGTGCTCTCTCTTTCTAGAGCCAACCCAAGTTCAATAGTGTCTCTCTCCCTCGCCCCCTTGTTACAGCCGGAGCCCATCTCAGCAACTGCGAACGTCCAGGGATTCGTCCCACCGCAACTGTGCCAGGAACAAAAGCTCTTGCTGCCCTTCAAGTAGCCAGGGAAGCCCATTCACAGCCCAAAAAAACGCTGGTGCTCCCTCTTTCTAGAGCCTCCCAAAGTTCTGTAGTGTCTCTGTCCCTGGCCTCCTCGTTACAGCCGGAGCCCATCTCAGCAAGTGCGAACGTCCAGGGATTCGTCCCACCGCAAAGGTGCCAGGACCAAAAGCTCTTGCTGCCCTTCAAGTAGCCAGGGAAGCCCATTCACAGCCCCACAAACGCTGGTGCTCTCTCTTTCTGTAGCTTCCCAAAGTTCAATAGTGCCCCTCTCCCTGGCCCCCTCCTTACAGCCGGAGCCCATCTCAGCAAGTGCGAACATCCAGGGATTCCTCCCACCCCAAAGGTGCCAGGACCAAAAGCTCTTGCTGCCCTTCAAGTAGCCAGGGAAGCCCATTCAAAGCCCAAAAAAACGCTGGAGCTCTCTCTTTTTTTGGCTTCGCACAGGTCAATAGTGTCTCTCTCCCTGGCCCCCTTGTTACAGCCAGAGCCCATCTCAGCAACTGCGAACGTCCAGGGATTCGTCCCACCCCAAAGGTGCCAGGACCAAAAGCTCTTGCTGCACTTCAAGTATCAAGGGAAGCCCTTTCACAGCCCAAAAAAACGCTGGTGCTCTCTCTTTCTAGACCCTCCCAAAGTTCAATAGCGTCTCTCTCCCTGGCCCCCTAATTACAGCCAGAGCCCATCTCAGCAACTGCGAACATCCAGGGATTCGTCCCACACCAAAGGTGCCAGGACCAAAAGCTCCTGCTGCCCTTCAAATAGCCAGGGAAGCCCCTTCACAGCCCCACAAACGCTGGTGCTCTCTCTTCCTAGAGCCTCCCAAAGTTCAATAGTGTCTCTCTCCCTGGCCCCCTAATTACAGCCGGAGCCCATCTCAGCAAGTGCGAACGTCCAGGGATTCGTCCCACTTTAAAGGTGCCAGGACCAAAAGCTCTTGCTGCCCATCACGTATCCAAGGAAGCCCATTCAGAGCCCCAAGAAACGCTGGTGCTCTCTCTTTCTAGAGCTTCCCAAGTTCAATAGCGTCTCTCTCCCTGGCCCCCTCCTTACAGACGGAGCCCAGCTCAGCAACTGCGAACGTCCAGGGATTCGTCCCACCGCAAAGGTGCCAGGACCAAAAGCTCTTGCTGCCCTTCAAATAGCCAGGGAAGCCCATTCACAGCCCCACAAACGCTGGTGCTTTCTCTTTCTAGAGCCTCCCAAAGTTCAATAGTGTCTCTCTCCCTGGCCCCCTTGTTACAGCCGGAGCCCATGTCAGCAAGTGCGAACATCCAGGGATTCCTCCCACCCCAAAGGTGCCAGGACCAAAAGCTCTTGCTGCCCTTCAAGTATCAAGGGAAGCCCTTTCACAGCCCCACAAACGCTGGTGCTCTCTCTTTCTAGAGCCTCCCAAAGTTCAATAGTGTCTCTGTCCCTGACCCCCTTGTTACAGCCGGAGCCCATCTTAGCAACTGCGAACGTCCAGGGATTCGTCCCACCCCAAAGGTGCCAGGACCAAAAGCTCTTGCTGCCCTTCAAGTAGCCGGGGAAGCCCATTCACAGCCCCACAAACGCTGGTGCTCTCTCTTTCTAGAGCCTCCCAAAGTTCAATAGTACCTCTGTCCCTGGCCCTCACAGGACAGCTGGACCCCATCTCAGGTACTGCGAACGTCCAGGGATTCGTCCCGCCCCAAAGGACCAAAAGCTCTTGCTGCCCTTCAAGTAGCCAGGGAAGCCCATTCACAGCCCCACAAACGCTGGTGCTCTCTCTTTCTGTAGCTTCCCGAAGTTCAATAGTGCCCCTCTCCCTGGCCCCCTCGTTACATCCGGAACCCATGTCAGGGACTGCGAACATCCAGGGATTCCTCCCACTCCAAAGGTGCCAGGACCAAAAGCTCTTGCTGCCCTTCAAGCAGCCAGGGAAGCCCATTCACAGCCCAAAAAAACCGCTAGTGCTCTCTCTTTCTAGAGCCAACCCAAGTTCAATAGTGTCTCTCTCCCTGGCCCCCTCCTTACAGCTAGAGCCCATCTCAGCAACTGCGAACGTCCAGGTATTCGTCCCACCGCAAAGGTGCCAGGACCAAAAGCTCTTGCTGCCCTTCAAGTAGCCAAGGAAGCCCATTCACAGCCCCACAAACGCTGGTGCTCTGTCTTTCTAGAGCCTCCCAAAGTTCAATAGTGCCTCTGTCCCTGGCCCTCTCAGGACAGCCTGACCCTATCTCAGCAACTGCGAACGTCCAGGGATTCGTCCCACCGCAAAGGTGCCAGGACCAAAAGCTCTTGCTGCCCTTCAAGTAGCCAGGGAAGCCCCTTCACAGCCCCCAAAAACGCTGGTTCTCTCTCTTTCTAGAGCCTCCCAAAGTTCAATAGTGCCTCTGTCCCTGGCCCCCTCGTTACAGATGGAGCCCATCTCACAGCAACTGCGAACGTCCAGGGATTCGTCCCACCGCAAAGGTGCCAGGACCAAAAGCTCTTGCTGCCCTTCAAGTAGCCAGGGAAGCCCATTCATAGCCCAAAAAAACGCTGGAGCTCTCTCTTTCTGTAGCTTCGCACAGATCAATAGTTTCTCTCTCCCTGGCCCCCTCATTACAGCCGGAGCCCATGTCAGGAAGTGCGAACGTCCAGGGATTCGTCCCATCCCAAAGGTGCCAGGACCAAAAGCTCTTGCTGCCCTTCAAGTAGCCAGGGAAGCCCATTCACAGCCCAAAAAAACCGCTGGTGCTTTCTCTTTCTAGAGCCTCCCAAAGTTCAATAGTGTCTCTCTCCCTGGCCCCCTTGTTACAGCCGGAGCCCATGTCAGCAACTGCGAACTTCCAGGGATTCGTCCCACCTCAAAGGTGCCAGGAACAAAAGCTCTTGCTGCCCTTCAAGTAGCCAGGGAAGCCCATTCACAGCCCCACAAATGCTGTTGCTCTCTCTTTCTAGAGCCTCCCAAATTTCAATAGTACCTCTGTCCCTGGCCCTCACAGGACAGCTGGACCCCATCTCAGGTACTACGAACGTCCAGGGATTCGTCCCATCCCAAAGGTGCCAGCACCAAAAGCTCTTGCTGCCCTTCAAGTAGCCTGGGAAGCCCATTCAAAGCCCAAAAAAACGCTGGAGCTCTCTCTTTCTGTGGCTTTGCACAGATCAATAGTGTCTCTCTCCCTGGCCCCCTCGTTACAGCCGGAGCCCATCTCAGCAACTGCGGACGTCCAGGGATTCGTCCCACCCCAAATGTGCCAGGACCAAAAGCTCTTGCTGCCCTTCAAGTAGCCAGGGAAGCCCATGCACAGCCCAAAAAAACGCTGGTTCTTTCTCTTTCTAGAGCCTCCCAAAGTTCAATAGTGTCTCTCTCCCTGGCCCCCTCGTTACAGCCGGAGCCCATGTCAGCAAATTCGAAAATCCAGGGATTCCTCCCACCCCAAAGGTGCCAGGACCAAAAGCTCTTGCTGCCCTTTAAGTATCAAGGGAAGCCCCTTCACAGCCCCACAAACGCTGGTGCTCTCTCTTTCTAGACCCTCCCAAAGTTCAATAGTGTCTCTCTCCCTGGCCCCCTAATTACAGCCGGA
Source organism: Nipponia nippon (assembly GCF_047370975.1). Taxonomy (NCBI): domain Eukaryota; kingdom Metazoa; phylum Chordata; class Aves; order Pelecaniformes; family Threskiornithidae; genus Nipponia; species Nipponia nippon. The sequence goes on from NW_028262380.1 coordinate 63,785,167, forward strand.
GCCCATCTCAGCAACTGCGAACATCCAGGGATTCGTCCCACCGCAAAGGTGCCAGGACCAAAAGCTCCTGCTGCCCTTCAAATAGCCAGGGAAGCCCATGCACAGCCCCACAAACGCTGGTGCTCTCTCTTTCTAGAGCCTCCCAAATTTCAATAGTGTCTCTCTCCCTGGCCCCCTCATTACAGCCGGAGCCCATCTCAGCAACTGCGAACGTCCAGGGATTCGTTCCACCGCAAAGGTGCCAGGACCAAAAGCTCTTGCTGCCCTTCAAGTAGCCAGGGAAGCCCATTCACAGCCCCACAAATGCTGTTGCTCTCTCTTTCTAGAGCCTCCCAAAGTTCCATAGTGTCTCTCTCCCTGGCCCACTCGTTACAGCCGGAGCCCATCTCAGCAAGTGCGAACGTCCAGGGATTCGTCCCGCCCCAAAGGACCAAAAGCTCTTGCTGCCCTTCAAGTAGCCAGGGAAGCCCATTCACAGCCCCACAAACGCTGGTGCTCTCTCTTTCTAGAGCCTCCCAAAGTTCAATAGTACCTCTGTCCCTGGCCCTCACAGGACAGCTGGACCCCATCTCAGGTACTGCGAACGTCCAGGGATTCGTCCCGCCCCAAAGGACCAAAAGCTCTTGCTGCCCTTCAAGTAGCCAGGGAAGCCCATTCACAGCCCCACAAACGCTGGTGCTCTCTCTTTCTGTAGCTTCCCAAAGTTCAATAGTGCCCCTCTCCCTGGCCCCCTCGTTACATCCGGAACCCATGTCAGGGACTGCGAACATCCAGGGATTCGTCCCATCGCAAAGGTGCCAGGACCAAAAGCTCTTGCTGCCCTTCAAGTAGCCAGGGAAGCCCTTTCACAGCCCCACAAACGCTGCTGCTCTCTCTTTCTGTAGCTTCCCGAAGTTTAATAGTGTCCCTCTCCCTGACCCCTCGTTACAGACGGAGCCCATCTCAGCAACTGCGAACGTCCAGGGATTCGTCCCACCGCAAAGGTGCCAGGACCAAAAGCTCTTGCTGCCCTTCAAGTAGCCAGGGAAGCCCATTCACAGCCCAAAAAAACGCTGTTTCTTTCTCTTTCTAGAGCCTCCCAAAGTTCAATAGTGTCTCTCTCCCTGGCCCCCTCGTTACAGCCGGAGCCCATGTCAGCAAATTCGAACATCCAGGGATTCGTCCCACACCAAAGGTGCCAGGACCAAAAGCTCTTGCTGCCCTTCAAGTATCAAGGGAAGCCCTTTCACAGCCCAAAAAAACGCTGGTGCTCTCTCTTTCTAGAGCCTCCCAAAGTTCAATAGTGTCTCTCTCCCTGGCCCCCTAATTACAGCCGGAGCCCATCTCAGGGACTGCGAACATCCAGGGATTCGTCCCACCGCAAAGGTGCCAGGACCAAAAGCTCCTGCTGCCCTTCAAGTAGCCAGGGAAGCCCCTTCACAGCCCCACAAACGCTGGTGCTCTCTCTTCTAGACCCTCCCAACGTTCAATAGTGTCTCTCTCCCTGGCCCCCTCGTTACAGCCGGAGCCCATCTCAGCAAGTGCGGACGTCCAGGGATTCGTCCCACCGCAAAGGTGCCAGGACCAAAAGCTCTTGCTGCCCTTCAAGTAGCCAGGGAAGCCCATTCAAAGCCCCAAGAAACGCTGGTGCTCTCTCTTTCTAGAGCTTCCCAAGTTCAATAGCGTCTCTCTCCCTGGCCCCCTCCTTACAGACGGAGCCCAGCTCAAGGACTGCGAACGTCCAGGGATTCGTCCCACCGCAAAGGTGCCAGGACCAAAAGCTCTTGCTGCCCTTCAAATAGCCAGGGAAGCCCATGCACAGCCCCACAAACGCTGGTGCTTTCTCTTCCTAGAGCCTCCCAAAGTTCAATAGTGTCTCTCTCCCTGGACCCCTCCTTACAGCTGGAGCCCAGCTCAGGGTTTTTGAAGGTCCAGGGATTCGTCCCACCGCAAAGGTGCCAGGACCGAAAGCTCCTGCTGCCCTTCAAGTATCCCCACAAACGCTGGGTCTGTCTCTTTCTAGAGCATTTGTGGGGCTGTGAATGGAGTTGCCTGGCTTCTTGAAGAACAGGTGAAAAAATTAGCTCCTAAGAGAACATCTTTGCATGCAAAATGTAATTATTAAAAATGGTCTCTGTATACCTGCAGTAAGAACAAGTTACTGCCCACATGAAGGCTAGGAAAAAAAAAAAGTCCTTTCAGAGTGATGTCACTCAGCAATTACAATCCCTTGTTAGTCTCACACAGATGTAATAAACTGAAGCCATCTCTCAGCATAAGGGTTGTCAAGGGCTAAAGCTGACAGCAACATCCCCCCGTGTTACTGATTTCAGCTAATCCACAACTGCAGCAGGCAGCATTGGCAACATTCAACATGTCCAGCAACCAAAAGGACACACACGTTTTAAAATGCACGAAGGCTGGAGGTGTTTGCTAGATCCTCTGACCACAGCACATCCCGCTGCCAAGTCCTACCCTGAGCCTGCCTCATCACCCTCCCTGCCCGAGTCCGGAGGGAGGATTCTGCGAATAAGGGTGCTCAGCCTGAGCCAGGTACCCTCACTGCGCTGTGCAGAACACACCTTTAGGTTGAAACACACTAAATTTTTACCGTTATAGGCCAAAAATGGCAAAATTGTAGCTCTTTCCCATAGTATGACTAGCTCTTTTGAGTTTGGAGAAATTCAAGTAAAGATGTCAGGGAAGATTTCCCGACTAAGCAGATGCTGTGCAGAATTCACCACTTTGCAGATAGACAGAAAAGTAGTAAGAGTTAAAAAAATAAACCCAAAGGTTATCTCTTTCAGCATTGCTGTGCTGGTACCAGTGCTGTTATGTAACTACCATTTTTTTGGGCAGTTTTGCTTGACAGTGTTTAATAACTTTCTGATTTCAACAATTCTATCTCCTGAGAAACTGAAGGATTACACAGCTACTGTTTTTCCTGAATTTTACCAAAAAAAATGCCAAGTCACATATACCCTCCTCTGGCACCAGCAGAACAACTCTGTAAGTAAAAAAATTGGAGCTGCTCAGGTTGCCCAAGCAAAACAAACAACAGAAGTAGAAAACCCAGCAATTTATTTATCTGCTTCTGAATTTATATCTTAGCCCCACAAGCAATTGCTTTGACATTCAGTACAATCCTGGGATTGAAAAAAAATCTCCTGCGTGGGAGCAGAAAGAGCAGCTGGGAGCACATGGGATCCTCCTGACACAGATCTGTCACCAATAATAAAAACCCAGTTTTTCCATGCACTCTCGCAGGGACCCTGGTTGTCTCATCCATCCGTATATTCCCGGCTGCCTGTGACCACCTGATTCCACGTCCCCGTGGCCAGACTTTGCACTGAAGGCATAGCAGCAAAGGGCTGGGGACACAGCAGCCCCCCCCCGCTTCGGCCTACAGAAGAGACACAAACAGCAAGATGAGGAATGCTGCTCTGCTTTTTATTTCCTTCCTTCTTTCTTTTGCCTTTCAGCAGTGCCTGGTCTCAGTAGAGGATTTACCGTCGCTGGCATGAATACCTCGTGAACTTGAAAATGAGCCCTTCTATCAACCATGATATTAAAGTGACCTTTTGAATTTTCCCCTTGTCACACATACAAAAGCTATTTTCTTTGCTTTTAAATGCATCAAAGACATGTAGCAGACATAAGGAGAGTATTTATCTCTGTTGCAGGTAGCCGTTAGACAACCAAACACGCTCACAGCAAAGGGAACAAGGGAGGCATTGACTCAAGACAGACATAATGAACCTTTTTTTTTTTTTTTTCCAAAACTGCTGGCTAAGTCTTCGCTTAAGCCTTAACAAGATGATGGTGCGCTTGGCTTCTCAAGAGCAGTTCATACTTTGCTTCACCTCTTCCAAAATTTGAGCAGATGAGACCAGTACCTGGAACAGTACCTGCTGGGGAATACTCTTGTCCTGAGAAGGTAAGTACAACCAGGAGTCAAGGGATGCTATGGTTCCTCTCCTGCAAACTCAAGCTGCAGGCACTAAAAGTCTTACCACCCACCAACAAAGAAATTTTGGGAAAGAACCTGAAAGAGCTGTGTGGAAGAACAGATGACAACCAAACCCTGGTACTGACCCCCTCCCTCAAGCCGTGGCGCTGTTTTTTTCTGACTATTGTCAAACTGTTGCATTGTACAATTGCAGGGTGTTTTGCAAAACTGCCCAAATGCTTCTCTTCTAAATCCCAGTTGTTCTTCTAGTCCCAAATGCAGAATGTTTTAAAATGTCTCTTAAGGTAGCAACACTGGGAAGTACATGCAAAAAGTTAAGGATTTAACTCGACTGCATGCTGTACATCTTCCAGAAAACTCCATACACCCAAAGCCTTGCAGGTTGTCTGGCATCCATTGAGTGCTTATAGCCCATAAACATTACACCAACAAAATAAGCTCCTGTTGGTAATAACCCAGATGCTGAAGGTACTACCTTACTCGCACAGCTGTAATGTCCCAAACCACCTTATTTTACAGAGGCTATTCATACTAACTTCTTTGTGAGAATAAATGAGGCGTATTAGGAATCCTTTCATGCCTTTTATTGGGCATGTTTAAAATGTTAAAATGCCATCATTTCACATCTAGGGCCTGACATTTTTCTGAAACCACTGCAGAACATAGATGAAATTTAGTCCTGAAAAACAAAAAACCCCGTCACCTCTGTTTATCATGTTGTTCCAGTTACACAGTGGAAAAAAAAATCAGCATGCTATTAGGCTTACTATGGTTTTGCCCATCTATTTCTGCAGTAGACATCCATGAAATGTGACAACTAGCAGAAAGCTGCTGAGGAAATTAAAGTTTTCTTATGAAACAGTTAGTGCATGGGCTTACGTGCAAAAGTCGTTCGCAGGCTGATCCTTGTAAAAGAAATACCGTATTTTCAGCACTTTTTCTAGGCTCAGACTTTCAAAAAATCAAGAAGGATTTCCAGGAGGATGTGGAGGAAATACACCAAAATGATTCATGACTGCTTTAATAGTTCTCCTACTTGTTTTAATATCCATCCTTCTCCTGGTTATGGCAGCAATCCTGATACGAACTTTTAGGTCCTCATTGGCTTCCATCCCTTGTGTAGAACAAGCCCTGAGAGCTGCTCAGAAAGCCCAGCGTCTTTTCTCCCCAGGACAAGCACCATGACACAACTGCAGAGATGAAACAATCGCATTTCACACACCTTTACCCTGGAGCTGTGCAAACCCCACATAGGGACAGCTCATCACTTCAGCCAGATGACAGCAAATGTCATCATCTTCCAGTTGCTGTACTTCTCTGTCAAAAGAGAAATTTTGGGCCAGCTGGTGAAGCTGACCTGTTCCAAAAACAACTCGGTCATAGGGAAACTCAGAAATCACGTACATTTGTCCTCAAATGTCCTTAGAGAAGTCCTCCTTTTTTAGACACTTCTGCTCCTTATAATTTCATTTTCAGTTTTGGTATCACACACTTGGAGTGGGCATACAAAAAAATTATTGTTTATTAGACTATCACCTCAAAGAAAAATAATTACATTTGTGAGAAACCACCTGATTGGTACAAACCAGCTCTTTCACAGCTATGAGTGCTTGAGCTGGTAGTTGCTTCCCTGCCTCTGCTTTTCACCAGTGATTTCCAGCAACCAGGGCAGAGTTTTGCTGTACCTACAAGATAATTATCTCTAGCAGATAACGACAGCCACATTGCTTCCAGTTAAAAAGTGAACACTCTGGAGACATGCACACACAGGGTGCTATTTTGTAATTACTTGCAATTACCTGGCTGTAGGAGGCGGCTTGCTGGAAGACCTCAGCAAGCAGAAGATAACAGCCAGCGCAGCCTCCTTGCACCCATTGCGATCCCATTATTTCACAGGAGCTCTAAACATCAGCAGCAAGAAGAATACCCTGTGCTTTGTTCAATAAGGAATGCTGAGATGCTCCCATCAAGTATGCCTTCTTGGTGATATATCCATTATAAAAATTCAGATCTGAAAATTGGGTCTGACTTGTTGAGCATAAGGGAATGCAAACCCTCTGCTTCTCCCTCTGTAAAGTTGCCCTTTGACTGCGTATCTTCTTCCACTAAGGAGCACACTGTAGACTTAGGTCTCCAAGTAACTGAACAAATCTGCTGCAAGTTACAGCTAAAACTCATCTGGAAAAAAAAGAAAGAAAAAAAAAAACCTGCTAGCACAGTTTCTGGGCAACTGAAATGGCCAGGCCTGTCCATGGAAACATCCTACCCGCTTGTTTTATTATCTTGTAAACTGAGACCACCAGCCTGCCCAACAGATGCCGCCTGTTTGCTGCCTGAAGTGCTCCTATCCCTCCAGCACAGAAAGATGCAAGTTTGGTCTCTAACTACAAATTGCTGGTTCTTTTTGAAGAACTACATTGACAATGTTACCTTGCAAAAGATGTGCAGGAAACCTTGTTGTCTCTAGCTTCAAGCATAAAGTTTAAGAGTACTTAGGTGACAGACGTTTGAAGCGAAAACTAGGCCTGGGCTTCCACAGCTGTAGCACAGAGCAGCGACAAACCCAGCTCAACTACCCTTTTCCACTATTTCTAAGCAAGGCAGCATGGCGAGAGCACCATTTGCCAAAGGTGACTCCTGGCTGAGAAACTGCAAATTCCAGTTTACAAGACTGAAACCCCAAGGTCACTAGAAAACATTCCTCCTCATTGCTCACGAGAGCCAAAATGGAGAACCATTTGGGCTTAACTTCCCATACATCTGGAAACCAAACAGCTCAGTTAATAAAACACTTCATTGCTTATGCAGTGAGAAAGCAAAGCTGCACAGTGATAATGACGCTGCACAGAGAGAAAGCTGATAGCTCTTCTTCCTATCACATTTGTCAGGGAAGCATTCAGATGCCTGCTTTTGCAAGACTTCAAAAGAAAGCTTCATTTTTCTAAGACAAGAAGCTAAACAAATTCAATTCTTGCACGTTACTCACTCTCCTTGCTAAGCTGAGTGTAGCCTTACTGAACACCCGAGCAGTAGTTGGTGTTGTGCACCCTACCTCGACCCACAAAAAACAAGCCAAAGACAGTATTCAGGGTGTTATCCAGCTGCCGCTTGAGAAACAAAGTTACCTAGAGAAGCTCCTTATGCAGCAGAGCAAAGCTTCTTTCCATAAGAAGTTTATGCACAGCCCAGGGTGTTCAGGAACACGGTAAGTAATCAAGAATAGGAGTTGCTTTCCCAACCCAGCGTTACGCGCACCTACCATTAATTCTTGCTCAGCAGGTGCTGGATGTGCCTAGCTAGCATGGAAGGGAAGCTGGACAAAACTATCAATCAGCTTCACAACATGTCATGGGTGAAGGAACAGAGACTAGGGACAAAAATTACA